>NC_138874.1:114502680-114507680 GCF_965194805.1 Balaenoptera borealis
CCCACAGAGATTACAATTCTAATTTGCAGGGAATCCTGTTGGCAGAAAAGTCAAACAATTAGCAATCCACCTTCCAAACAGCCGACTGGTCACGGGCAGCTTCAGAAGCAGCCGGCATAACACGCGTGCCCTCCCTCCCTCCACGCATGTGCTTGGCTTGGAGCTGGGACGGAGCTGGGGAAATTGACTTGATGGACAAAACTAACCAAAGTCACCTATCAGGTTGGCACGCGCGCATCAGGATCTGGCCCGTGTGAAATGTAGCCTGATTCGTGGTGCCCCATGTAGGATTCTCAAAAGTAGATGCTTCTCTCAGTCACAGTGTTGTCACAGACGCCATCCTCAATGTAATTCTTCAGACACACACACACACACACACACACACACACACACACACACACGGCTAATTAAAATGCATTGTGAAATTGGAGTGTATTCCCAGGATGTTTCTTCATAGGCTATTTTGGCTGGCCTCTACACCACACACATCAAATTGAACACCTGCTTAGAAAGTGCAAGGGCCCCAAAGGTCACCCTGACAACCTCCTTGGTTCACGGGGAGAACAAGGGCAAGGACACGAAAGGACTTTCCCAAGATCACAGGTTAGGAGAAGATGGCATTCATCCTAGGGCTTGGGAGTCAAAATTCTGACCTCTCTCCACTTGGTCAAAATGTTCATAGATATTTGTTTAATTTCATTTGTGTTTCCCATACACAAAGGGAGAAACAAAGACAAATGAGGCACCGTTATACTCCAAGAGCTCATGGTGCTCAGTGAGACTGAGCCTTGAGAACAGGCTACAGCGCTGCCCTCAATCCCAAGTGGGCTGGGCAGAGCCTGGGGGCAGGGGGCCCGGCTCCAGCTGAGGGGAGCAGCGGGGGGCGTGGAAGACTGGCGCAAGGTCAGGCCACGTGCCTCCTCGCGGCAGGAAGAACCTGCCTTCTACACGGGAAAGGAAAGTAACACACGTCCTGGGGGAAATTCTGGCAGACTTTTCCGTAAACATAAGATTCCTCTCCTGCTCGGTCTCTTACGAGTGGCTGGGGGAGAAGGCAAGGTGTCGAGCCGACCCCTGGGCTCACGAGACAGGCCTGGCGCGGCCACGGCTCCGCAGCAGATGGGACTGCGTCCCGCAGCCCACCCAGACCTGGCTCTTCACACTACTTCCTGGAGAAAAATACGTCCATACCCTGCTTGAAAGATGGGACAAACGAGACCCTAAGCCACTTGCCCAAGGACAGCGAGAGGTGGAGTGGGTGACCCCTTGACCCCAAGCCCAGAGCTCTTTCCACAAAACCACGTGGACACACTCTAATCAGACAGGCTACAGCCCAGAGCCACACTCCAGCCCCACTGGGCCTGCAAGTCACGTGAGGTAGAGGCGTCAGGTACCCGCACGCGCGGGAGAAGGGTGAGCTCAAAGTCAACTTTTACAAGTGAAATAAAAGCAATATTTTATTTACATTATGTGTGTTTTATAAGTGTATCATTTATATGTATGTCATATTTTGTATTATATATGTATGTGTTTGTGTGTGTCTGAGTGTGGAGAGAGAGAAGGAGGGAGGGAGAGAAGCGAGTGTGAATATAGAACGTGTGTGTGTAGTAGTAGTAGCCATAGTAGTAGGTAGTAGTAGTAGGTGGTGGTAGTAGTAGATAATGGTAGTAGGTGGTAGTAGTAGGTAATAGGTATTAGCAGTAGTAGGTAGTAGTAGTAGTAGGTAGTGGTGATAGTAGTGATAGTAGTAGGTAGTGGTACTGGTAGTAGTAGTAATAGGTAGTGGTGGTGGTAGTAGTAGTAATAGTAGTAGGTAGTGGTAGTGGTAGTAGTAGTAATAGGTACTGGTAGTAGTGATAGTAGTAGGTAGTGGTACTGGTAGTAGTAGTAATAGGTACTGGTAGTAGTGATAATAGTAGGTAGTGGTACTGGTAGTAGTAGTAATAGGTAGTGGTGGTAGTAGTAGTAATAGTAGTAGGTAGTGGTAGCGGTAGTAGTAGTCATAGGTACTGGTAGTAGTGGTAGTAGTAGGTAGTGGTGCTGGTAGTAGTAGTAATAGGTAGTGGTGATAGTAGTAGTAGTAATAGTAGTAGGTAGTGGTAGCGGTAGTAGTAGTAATAGGTACTGGCAGTAGTGGTAGTAGTAGGTAGTGGTGCTGGTAGTAGTAGTAACAGGTTGTAGTAGTAGGTGGTAGTAGCAGGAGGAGGTGGTCGCCATCCACAACAGCTTAGGCACACTTAGCAACTCGTCAGACCACATGCTCATTGCCCACCTGCTGGCACAGATATTCAGGTGAGTGAACCAGTCTGGCCAGAGTAGAGAGGGCAGGAAGATGATGGGGCGATGAGACCAGAAAAAGGAACTGCAAATGCAGGAGAGCAGACAAACCGCAACTCACCTTTCCTGTGTCTGCTGCGGGTCCCATTCAAGAACCCCCCTGCCCACCCTTTCTATCTCCCTGAGCTCTTCTAATACGTGGTGCTGCCCCTGCATGCCTCAGCTCTGCATTGCACATCATGTTTCCAGGAGTAAATATACACGTGAGCATCTTCATGTGTGGGGCTCTCTGTCCATGGAGTGTACTCAGGAGAACAGTCACTCCCCAGCCTGGCAACGGAGGTGCGTATCCCAGGCCAGGCTACAGAGTCTGGCTGTGAATCTTAATGCCAGCCCTTGCTCCCGAGGAACTTCACCATGCCCATCCTCACATACCTCATCTGTAAAATGGGTAAGTAACAGCATCTCCCTCAAAGGGACATTACACGATCACAGGAAGTGCTCAGCTCACTGGTGCGCGGTAAGTGCCCAGCGAATGAGATGTAGTGGGAAACCTTTGGTAGCAGCAGCAGTACCAGCAACAATTGTGTGATTTATCATCGCTCATCCTCAGTTTCCCTATCTGTAGAATGGGGACTACAGCCTCGACTCTGCCTGAGTTTCGTGTGGATTAGGATAATGTACGTAAGGGGCCTGGCATATAGTAGATGCTCAACTTATTTTGTCTGTGAGCAACAAGCCTATATATTTATATCCCCAGAGAGCCTTGCCTGATGTAATAGACACTCCACAAACACTCCACTCATTGAGAAGATAATTCCTTGCGGTAATTACATGTATTCATACTGATACAAACTAACTCCACTCACCCATTTAAAGAGAAATAAAAACAAAAGATGAAGCTTCCCTGATGGCAAAGGAGCATCCAATCAACAGGCATCACTTTGCAGAGCCCCGTGGGGCAAGGCCTGAGGTTCTCAATGGCACGTCTGTGTATACGCTTCCGTCAGAAGGACTATTCAGTCTGCCTCGCCTCATTTTTAAAAGTTTGCAGGTTTTCAGGCTCCAAAAGTATCATTATATTTGGAATGGAATTTTTCCTCCTCCACCAGCAATGTAATAAAATCTCCGAGTCTGAGAAAAAGTCAGGAAAGTTCAAATGTCAACCAGGTTAACATTAAAATTGTTAGAAAACAGGAACCGTAATTTGGGGATTGAAAAAGAGGTAGAATTCATGTTGTAAGTGCAAGTGATCTGGAAATAGATGTTTATCTTGGCCATTTTCAGGGAAGTGACATCATATTGCACATCTACTGGGATATTAGTTCTGCGTTTTTCAATCCAGATTTTGGCACTAAAGTTGGCAAAATGAGACCATTTTGTTAAACTGGCGTCCACCTCCCCAGCCCATTACAACACACCTATGACACGACTTGAGAACAATGGTTGAAAAATGGGCTATAAAACAGGAATGGCCTGCTTCATGTAAAGTGGATTTTATAGCGCAGGTGTACCTGCATTTATCGATACTGTGAAGCAGCAAGATCGTGCTGCTGTAAAGCACAACATTTGTTTAAAAAGAGAGAAGGAGAAAGAGAAAAACATATCCACCTATTAATTTAAAAAAACGTGATCACAAAGCATTCTCAAGCCAACTGGGCACTTTATAAAAACATTTGCCATTTTATCCTCTGACGTTTTCTACATTTATTTCAGAAGCTTCCTAAGATATGTGAAACAGAAAGGCAATTTGGGGGAGAAAAAAGAAAAAAGGGCTTTGTTGAACTGTAAAAGCAGTTTCCATGCCCCTCTCAGGAAAAGCCAGATACTTAAGTGCCTGGAACCGGTGAACGTGGGTGAACTGTCACGGGGTGGTGGGCTTGGCGGTGGGCGGGAGGGCTGCCCATCTCGGGTAGGAATGGGAAAACTCTGAATAGGAAATCCTGCAGGAGTTTTTATTGCCGATTTCCTTTCGGGAAGATGGCATTGTTTCTGCCTACAATGACTAGGGAAGGGTGTAAGTTGGATGGCTTGACAGCATCCTTCAAAGCTCCCGCTGGCTGCAGGGGTGGGTGGTGGCGGAGCAGGTCTGAGCTATTTATAAGTAAGATCGTGCCGGTGCCCAAGTTTCCCTTCCCTAGAAAGGGTTTTTGGCATCGTGTTTTGATTAAGAAAACACAATGCAAGGGTATGTCCCTGCTTGCAGCGCTCTGTGTTTAAAAGTCAAATTCTTGCCCCTCCTACCGGCAACAGCTCCAAAAGCACTGCTCTGAGCGGTCAGGCCAGCGGACCCCCCACCTGCTCCACAGGCCAGGAAAGGGCAGCTTTGAACATTTCCTCTCCTTCTCCTTGACACATTCTTTACCAAAAACCATTCTCCAATGTCAGTGGACTCGGACACAATAGAATTCCATCCGCCGGGTTAAAGGAGGGCGCACATTTAGAGTGACAATAAAACAAATGTTTAAAAAACCCATTATTGGTTTCATTTCAATCCTGCTCTCTGTTCCTCCTCGGCGCCAAATGCCGTCCGCATGCTCCATGCAGATGTTGTCACAGCTGCAGAGCTGACAGTCTGCAGTGTGGGCCCCACCGCTAGGGATCCCAGCGGAGTGACCCAGCACGATAGGAGGCAAGGACAACGGCGGCAGAGGGGGACTCTCTCTCCAACACAAAGCTGAGTGCAGCACTACCCTGCCGCCAGCCTTGCCGTGGCTCCCTAC
>NC_138874.1:114512680-114750180 GCF_965194805.1 Balaenoptera borealis
CCGTGAAGAAGGAGAAAAGTGAAACCATATGCTTAGCAAAGAGAGGAAGGCCAGCCAGCGAGGCCGGCTGGGGGAGAACCAGCATGGGGCGGCGGCGTCCTGCAGCCCAGCCAACAGGAAGCCGTGCCCAGCCATCTCCCCACCGCCAGACAGCAGCGGCCGGATGACAGATGCTCCCTTGCCATCCCACAGGCGACATTTAGTGCCCTCCGTGCCACGAGATACCGGGACGGCTGCAGGGGCACCAAAATTAGATTGGCAGGATGTGCAAAGAGTCAACTTTTTTGTTTAATGCCATCAATTTGTGGCAGAGGAGACAGGTATTAGCTCGGGGACCTCCGCGGTCCCTGCTAGCTATTAGTTTCCTCTGCAGCTGCACCAAACCCTAGATTATGAATCTGCCGCAGCGGTCATTCATCAGCTTCGCCGTCCAGCCCAGCGCACATTCCAACACCAGAAACACAGCATCTCAGGCCAACGCAAACCACCACACGGCTAAAATCCCAGGTATCAGCAGAAATAAATTTCATCATGTGTGCAGGACGAGGTGATGAAACCGAGCATAAATTACACGGGTTCCAGCACGCTGATGGTCGGCGGTGTGGAGCGCCCCGCTCCCCAGTGTTGGGCACTTCCTTTTTCTGGGCTGTCAAGCAGGAAGCCGTTAAAAGTTGGCCGGAGAGTTATGGAATTACCTGTGGAAACATATTGTGGAGGTCAAGCCCAGGGTCGATTTGTCAGACGGCCAGCGTTGGAGCCCTCACATCCACAAGCAGCATTTGTTTTCTTAACACTTTTTTTTTTTTTTCTTCCAGGATATGTAAGCGGCAGAGGCCAAAGTCTATAAATTTCTGACTTTGCGCCCTGCCCATTGTTCGCGTTTCCGTGTTTTTGATGACCGCTCTCTGCCGGCCGGGAATTCTCTTTGATGGGATTTCAGGTTTCGACAGCAAAGGGTTGTTTACCTTTCTCGATTCTGGACCCGAAGTAAAACGATACTTCACTAATTCCCTCCTTGGAAAGCCCTCCTCTTCTGGTTCGTGTTCATGGGGACTCAAAGTGGGGACTTTAACTTTTTCTCAAGTCCCTCAGGCCCTGAGATGGGAAAACTGTCAGAACAGGACTGGCTGGAAGTTGGGGTGATAGTGAAAGAAAGCAGAGAAATGAACCCCGTCTCCTGGCAGCGAGCCAGCTGCACGGTCACCCGTGTGTGTTTGGTGCCTGATTTCCTGGGATGCTTCTGGCCCAGAAATACTCTTGTGTGAAGTTCTTTGGGGCTGTTAGATGCCAAAGACTCAACAGGATTAGGAGAAAATGGAAAGGAAAAGGAAAGATACACTTGCCAAGCCTTCATTACCTGGTGTCTTGTTTCTCCGGAAGCTAGTGATGGTCACTGCCACCCCACTGCAAAATGGTGTAACTCTTCTCTTATCGAATGCTTTTTCATGGGGATTTGAGCCAGTTCCAGGTGATTCTTTAAGAACCAACGTAAGAGTAATAATAATAACAGTAAAAGTCTCCATCACTCCTGCAATCACGGCACATACTGCTGAGGTCTGCTAACGTCCAGAAGTGGCAGCTAGATCCGAAGCATCAAAATCAATGAAAAACAGATAGAGCAGGATATCTTTAGTTTGGGGCGTCTGTCGTTCTACAGCCCCTCCTATCAATGCCTGGCATCCTCCAAGCTCACCTGGGGTCGCGAGGGCTGCCTCGGGAGCTGTGTGCTCACTGACCCACCAGCGTGTCACACAGCACTGCTTTTTGGCTAACTACTAAGTAGTTTCTATAGTGATAATGATGTAGCATGTGCACCTATTGGGAATATATAAAATTAGAGAGAATTTCTGTTTGCTTTGGTCCTCTTTCTAGAGTAATTACAGTAACTGCCATTCATTCCTGTTCTGTTGCCCTGATTATTCTAGAGTCACCAGAATAACCTGGCTATTAAGGTTTAGTCATGCTAAGGAACATACGGCAAAGTGACAACTTGTCATGTTGGCATTATCAATGCTGGAGAATCCTCACGCCGTGGATCCAATTTTCACACTATTTCCGAGTACTTAACTTGAGCTGGTGGGGACATGCAGCCGTGGAAGGCCACTGAGTAGTTTCTAAATTTGTTTCCCCTTTAATTATGGCAAAAGCGTGCAATTGTGTCTGGTATTACTTTGATCATTTGACTCCAAAAATGTGCAGTTTGTTAAAGCCCATCAAGAAAAATCCCTAGAATCTCCAAAAGGGGTGAGCCGATCAGGAGGTGGTCACCCCTGTCTGTTTCCCACATGAGGGATTTTCAGTTTCTTGGGTCAACGTCAGAGTCGGGCATTACATCAGCTCTAGCACCTTCCGGGAAGAGTTGTGTAACAAGATGATTTTGAGGGAGAAAGCCCCAACTTGGGTAAAGAATGCCAGACAGCACACATACACACACACACACACACACAACCACTGGAAATGATGTTTAGGGACAAAACAGACACAACGATGACATCAAAACTCACTCAAACACTTGTAGGAGCAAAAAGATTCCTACTGTTCCTTATTTTCCATTATTTGGGGCACAGGCATGCTTTCCTGGGCTTGGAGAAAGTATGATTGCACATGTCATGCAAAGATTGGAAAGATATAAAACAAAATAACCGAGAAAAAGTTCTCATTGAGGACTGACGGGCTGTGCAGTTTTGCTGGAGAGGAATCACAGAGGCAAGGGGGAGAAAAGTGCAGCATGATATTAATACCTGCCTAAGTGAAAGTCATTGTAAAAGAGGCGACACATTGGAGAGCCCTGTTTTCCTTACTCTGCGGTCTGCTCTTGGCTGTAGTTAGGTCTTCCTGATATGGCCCACGGAGCAAAATGCCTGATGACTCATGGAGCAGATCTGAGCAAGGAGGCAGACCCCTCGGCACCAGAGCGGGAGCTGGCAGCCCAAGGGCAGATAAGCGAGCATGCAGGAAATCCTCCCCATCACAGGAGAGGGGCTGCCGAGGGCTGGCCGCTGCTGCAGTGTGGTGACACAGGCTGGAGAGAGGCAGCAGCAGGGAGGGGGCAGAAGAGGACCGAAGGAGTCCAGGAGCATCTCCAGTTTTTCTAGCACAGCTTAGAAGCGCTGCATCCCCTTGGCCATCCAATATCTCTCAAGGGCCAGCCAGTGGAGGGACTCAGAAGAGCTGACAGCCTGGCCATGGTGTGTGTCTCTTGGGAACCAAAGAAGGAAAAGGATGAGAGTGAAAGGTGAGGAAATGAAGAGACTGACCACCATGTGAGGCGAGAAGCACCCCCAGATCAAACAATGCAACAGCCTAATACGTGGATAACTGATTATCTTTCATTAACGGACGTGGTTTCTTAGAGCACTTTTAGGCTTACAGAAAAGTTGAGCAGAAAGTACGGAGTTCCCATATGCTCGCTTATCCCACCTGCCCCACTTCCAGTGAACCAACGACGAACCAATATTAGTCCATTATTATTAACTAGAGCCCATAGCTTACATTAGAGTCACTCTGTGTTGTGCATTCTGTGGGTTTGGACAGATGCATGACGGTGTGCGTCTGCCATTACAGAGTCATACAGCACTGCCCTAAAATCCCCTGTGCCCCACCTACTCATCCCTCCCTCCCCACCCCCAAGCACCAGCAAGCACTGATCATAACTGTTTTTTTAAAACCCTGTCCAAGTACTTACCATGTACCCAGGACATTCCAAGACCGACACATTCATTTAGTCAATCTCATACCAACCTAGGAGGAAGTAATTATTTCAATCCTCATCTTATAGGTGAGGGTAGAGCACAGAGAGTATGTGACTTGCCCAAGGTCACACAGCTGGTGAATGGATGAAATGAAACCTGCCACCTGGCCCTGAGTCCTAAATGTGTACCGTGTCTGAGCGTGGGACGGGGCAGGAAAGCAACAGTCGCCACCGTCCTGTGCTTGCTACTAAAAATTAAAGACATCAGGTTAAAAAATTTTTTGTGTTAGCTCCTTTACCAGGCAGATCACAAATAATAATGCCTTGCCCGTCAACCGCTTCTCTGGTAACACAGACTCAATGCCATCACATCTCAAAATCAGCAAATGTCAGCAGAGCACCGGCTATGCACTGGACCCCTCCCAGCCTCTGACCAGAGCTGTCATACAGAATTCTCAAAGCAACCCCTGGAAGGAGACGCTAGTATACACTCCCCCTCCCCCGACCATGGTACAGAGGAAAGGACTTGGCTGTGGAATGCTTTGGTAATTTGCCGAATCCGAACACCTGGTCGATGGAGAGCTAGAGTTTGAACACGGAGGTGCAGCCCCTGCCCTGCTCTGACCACTTTGCTCTATCATGTCTGGACTGAATTGTCCGGAAGTGGTCAGGCAGGTCATTCAGCACCTCTGGGCCAAACGTTTCTGTGGGTCTTTCCAACCTGAATCCCCTCTCAATCAGCTGTTTTAAAGTCCCCAAGTGCATAAGACGTGTATTAGGCAAATCCACTTCAAAAGCTGGAAATGTTGGTTCCTCTCCAGGAAAAAAGACTTGGGTGTGACCTGGGCCAGGAATGCAGCCCTCACTGGGCTGGCCTGGCCCCTAGCTGCCACGGGATACCCGAAGCGCTGCCAGAAGCAGCGGCCAGCCCAGTGGCCGTGATGCCGGCGGGGCAGGGAGACAGGCGTGGACACTGGGGCCATTTTCCCACACCTCCCCAACCCAGGCCTTCACGCTGCTTCCCCCGGCAGGTCCCAGGCCCCTCACATGCTGCTGCTGCTGTTGGAAAGGAGTCTGACACAGCCTGAGCCTCCTCTAGGGGTGCCACCGGGTGGGACCAGCAGAAAAGACTGCGTCTGGAAATGCTCGTGTGGTGGAAATGGTTGTGGAAGAAGCACTGGTCCTTACCAGTGTGCTGCAAATGGGAAAGGGCGAGGAACATGAGAATTCCTTTCGGGGGTCATCCCGCTGGCTCTGGACCCAGTCGACTACTTGGATGGTGAGTGATGGGTCTTGGGTTCATTGGATGAGGGGGGGGAGGAGGCTGGTCCCGCTTTCCCGCTTGGTTTCTTCCCGGTAGATGAAGCCTACATCAGCCTGATTGTAAAAGGGCCAGATTCTCCTTTAGGAGGACGGAGACCCCTGCTGCCCGCACACGTGGGTGAGCTGAGCTCCCACAATTCCTCCCAGGCCTGTCCTCTCATCAGGACCCGGAGCGGAGGCCAATGCCTGCTTATTTATGAGACCACACAGCCGTCACGCGCCTCGGCTTCAGGAATTAACCCTGCTTCCAAGGCCAATCAATCCCCATCCCCTCACCTGGTCCCCACCTGGTCTGGTCCTCCTCACACCCCCGGTCCCAACAAAGCCTTTCAGATTTCAAATCAGACACATTGATCGAGTGTTCTTGGGTTCGACCTCCTCGGCCCTCAGGAAACTCATTTTGCCCAAGTCCTTGCACGTCCGTCCGCATCCCGACCCCTCCCTTAGGGACGGCAACGATGGCCCCGGGCAAACGTCATCCCAGCCACGGGAGGGGAGGTGGCACTCTGCCAGTGCCCAGAGGCCTGATGACACTCAGAGCATCCAGCCCGACCAGACCAGGAGCAGGGTGGGGAGGAGGACAGCTCAGGAGGGAGGCATGATGGGGAAGGTACCTTGTAAGCCCTTCCCAGCAGAGACAGGGAGCAGAAAAAGAAATGGGGGTCACATGGGTGGGCCGGCCAGCTTCCATTCAGCGTTGACTGAGAACATGCTTTCTTCAGGCACTGAGCTAGCTTCTAATCATCCGATGATGGCTGGCCAAGGGAACAGGCATGTGAGTAGCCAGGATGTGGGGATTCCTGCAGTGAGAAATGGAGCTCAAGGTGTAAATGGGGGGGATTTCTTTCCACCTGAGATGGCCACTTCCCCCATGCTCCAGCCTGGGTAACAAGGATTATCCACGTGTGTTCTATAATCTACCAGCATCCCATAAGATGGTGGAAGGGATAGAAAGGTTTGGTGTTGAAGAAAGTTTCCAAGGTGCTGTATCGGCACAGTTCAAGGGTTACTGAGTGCAAAGCTGATGTCACGGAGGATCGCCAAGGCCGGCTGGCATGACCATGAGGTCCTGAGACCCACTTCTTCAAAGGACACATCCAAGGGTTGTTCATGGCGCACCCTTAGGACACCTCTGAGTTTGATTCCACACCTCCAGCTGGTATGGTCTGTCCTTCAAACTGTCTAACTCTATCTCCTGTGCTCTCCCTCTTCACCGCCAGCTCACCTGCAGAAAATCGTCCCCAATTCTACCAAAAGGCAGTTTTCCAGAGATTCTGGCAAAGGTATTCCATCCTGAGCCCTCTGAGAAAGTCCCAGCTGCCCTTCAGGCATCGGGATCATGCTTGTGTGACTGTTATAACCACCTCAAGGACTAAATGGCTCTTAGTTTGATGTAAAAATGAAATGGCACAACCTCTTCTTCTTCTGTTTTCTTATCTGTAACTTGAAGATCCCATTACCACCTACTTCATAGAACTGCTGTAATGGCTAAATTCAGGGTTGCCAGGAAATACAGGGTGCCCAGGTAAAAACAGACTTTCAGATACACAAGGAGAGATTTTTAGGGTGAGTAGGTCCCAAATATTGTGTGAGACCGACTTATGCTAAAAAACTGTTGTTTATTTGAAATTCAATTTAACTGGGCATCCAGTATTTTTATTTGCTAACTCTGGCCCTGATTAAATCATACAAAGCACTTTGCAAGGTGATGAATAGTCACATGAATAGTCTGGAGGATAGTTAATGACAGTGATATTTGCTCACAGGTCAGTCTCTGATCCTGGACAATGAGTTTCCAGAGGGAAAGGAACCTCTTATTTTCATCTCTGACTCCTCAGTGCCTGAGTCAGGAGCTGGAATGTGGTTCATGTCAGCAGATTTTGAATTAAATGGTAGCTTTGAAATCAGTGCTTCTCCGAAGGATGATGGTACACAGAGGCGATTTGTTATCAATAAAATCCTCCCTTCCTTTTCACTCTTCTGCTGCCCTGTAACCCGAGTGGTTAGTTCATTATGACTAATTCAGTAAATAGTGGTGCTATTTGCGGTGCTGCCCCACTCCTGACCCCAACTGGGCATCTTACCATCTACGGGGATAAAGAGACATATCGCAGGCAGACCCTGCCCCAGGGGAACGCAGGCCCAGCAGACGGTGGGGAGGCAGCAGCGTAGCTCTGTGGTGAGGGATGAGAAGAACTTCTCTGGGGGTCGGTAAGGGTTGGGTGGGCATCCTCAGCTGAAGAAAAGCTTGAGCAAAATCACCGAGAAGGGGAAGAGCAGCTGGGGGTGCTATAACATATTACCCCAAACAGGGGTGCTTAAGACAGCAGAAATTATTCTCTCACAGTTCTGGAAGCAGGAAGTCTGACATCGAAGTAACAGCGGGGCTCCCTCCGGGGCTGTGGTGGAGAATCGTTCTTTGCCTTTCCGGGTTCTGGTGGCTTCCAGCGCTCTGCGGCTTGCAGTCCCATCACCCGACTCCTCCTCCATCTTCACACGGCCTCTCTCCTCCTCCTTGGGTTCCTCTTACCAGGACAGCCGTGATGGGATTTGGAATTGACTCTAAATCCAGGTGATCTCATCTCAAGATCCTTAATTTAATCACATCTGGAAAGACCCTTTTCTCCAAATAAGGTCACATTCACAGGTTCCAGAGTCAGGGTGTGGACACGTGTTTCTGGGGCCACCATTCCCCCCACCACCATGGGGGGGGCGAGGAGCCCCCAGAGATGAGTTAGGAACTGTGGGTGGAGCCTGGCTCTAAAGGGTTTTCTAGTCAAGGCTGAGGAGTGTGGGGTTGACACACAGGCTTCGGGAGCCCCTGAGGGTCTCCGCCTGGGACTGACTTGCTCAGAATCGTGTTCTGAGAAGCAGGCTCTGGTGCCAGGCTAGAGGGGAGCTGGGAAGGGCTGGCCGAGAAGTGCGTGCAGAGACAAGGGGCTCCGGAGGTGCTGTACTTCCCTCCTGGGCCCACCTGCAGCTGGTCCAACGGCTCCCCACTCCACGAGGCTCCTTGAAAGTGGCTCAGGCCTCTGCCTACAGACGGGAGAACAAAGCTTTCAATCTAATACAAGTTTCACAGATTATGTCTCTGTTTTTATGAGGCTAAAGGAAGCAGATCTCAAAATCGTGGAAGCCACAAGACTTCCCTGTGCTGCTAGCATGAAAGGATCCCTCCCCCTGTGCTTGGAAGGAGCTGGGAAAAAAACACCTAGATGCATCATTGAAAGAAAAATCAACCTTAGGGGTCTAGAGGTGTTCAAGGTGTCTCAGCATCCCCTTCCCCTGAACCACTCGTGACAAAGCAGCAAGAGGAGTCCACAGGGAACAGCACGGCCGAGGTCACACAGGGTGACTCTGCTTTGCCAGCATTAGACACCGCCTGGAATGGTCTTCCAACCTCCACTCCAAACCCACTCCCCAGAGGATGCCCTTCTCCCTCCAGAGTATCCCTAAAACGTGACTTCTGTGAACAGAATATTTTAGTATGATCGATATACAGACACACGAAGAGGAAGGCAGAGTGCCCAGCCCTCCTGGTCACCCAGGGAAGCTTCTCTAACTGGTGACACAGCAGCCGAAGAAAACTCCACTCCAGGAGGCAAGAACCTGGCCTCACTCTCCTCCTGTCCGGGTCCCTGGGGAAGATGGCAGACACTGAAATGGCCTAACTGATCACAAGCCAACAAACATCGCGTTCCGAGATGCTGAGGTCACCTGCTTGGAGCCACATGGAGGGGCCTGTCCTACTTGTGTCCCCACCTGGGCTCCAAGGATGGCACCTGTTTCTAAAGGCTCAAGTCGCACACATTCTGCTAGAGCGTGACTCTCATTAAGAGGGGCTGCGTCATGTGGGGCAGTGCTAATTGGATGTGGTTGGAAGCTCAGGAGGGGAAGAGGAGAAAGTCACTGACCTGTACAGTGACTTTGATGACACAGCGATGCCACCGCCCAGACGCCGAGCTGCAGCCTCTCCCCACTCCCCTCCCTCCTCTCCAGGATGTAGACACCAGGCTGTTTTATTTTCTTTAATCAACTACTACATCTGCCCGTGAAACAGCTGAGAAGGACACAGAGTCTGTTTTGCTGGAACTCCAAGCAGGGAAGAAACTACTCCAGCTGGTATTTTAGAGAGAGGCCCCTACGTTACCCTGTTGCATGCCAATTTCATCCAAGGGAGACCTGAAACTGTTCGCTCAGAATAAGCACCAGGATGTGGGCTCGGACTGCATCCTGGAAGCACCTACCTGTGTGTTACCTTCAGCAGCTGGAAATCAGGATGGTGTGATGGCAATAGAAAGAAGCCTCCGGTACATTTACAGAAGGTACGCTCACGTGAAGAGTCATTCTCCCCACCTCACACCTAGCAGCTGCAGCCACTGAAGAACCCGTGACTCACTAGGCGGAGACAGGAGTGTGAGCATGGCGTGTGTGTGTGCACGTGTGCCCGGTGCACTGGCTTGGGTGCACATGGCCGAGTGAGTGTGCGTTTGTGTGCACACGTGCAGTGCACATCTACTTGTGCAGGTGTGGCTGTGTGTGAGCACATGTGCACGTGTGTGCACGAGGTCTCCAGATGTGCATCTGGGTGTTTCCAGAGAAATACCCCAGGACACAAGGTCTCGTACATGCTTAGGCGGGAAGTTTGCTGACCCCAGCCCAGAAGTCCGCATCCATGAGGCGGGACTGAGAAAGAAAAGGTGCTGAGAGCAGGTGCCGCACCTGAGCTCCAAGGCCCTGCCCAGGGCGGGCAGAGCGAGTAGGAGGCCAGGCACAGAGCTGTCCCGTGGCTGCTGCCCTGTGGCTGTGGAGAGGAGGAAGGTTCTAGAAATTCTTAGGGGGCGGCTTTCAATAACCACCCAGGAAGAAGCCCCCAGATGCCAATGGGAAGTGGGGGAAAGAAGTGAGGGACGATTTCTTCCAGAGAAGCTGGCCAGGGCCACAGTGATAGCAACAAAGTGGCCCCTCGGTGGTCTCAGGAGACAACTGCACCTCCTTGGCCTGAATGTGCACTTGGAGCAGTGCCCGCCTTGAGCTCATGTGGGCTCCCTCCCCTACTTACGGTCAAATCTCCGGATTATCCGGAAGCCCCCAAGTGTGGCAGCGTGATGCTGTACATGGAGAGGGAGCCCTGGGTCGCTAAGCTGTCGCCCGATCCTTCCCACACGCTCCCCCCATCAAGAGAGGAGTTGGCGGGGGACCGTGTCCCTGCTCCCAGCCAACAAGAATCACAAAGTGTTTCTGTTGCTTAAAAAGAAAACCTGGGCTCACTTCCACCCAGTCTCGTGGAAACCAGAGCAACAGAAATCTAGGAACGCCGAGGCCAGGCCCCATGGCCAGAGGGCCCTGATTCTGGGGACACTCGTGTGCTCGCAGCCTGTCTGCAGGGAATTTCAGGGAGCAGCGCCGTACGGAGAGGCTGGCAAGCAGGACACTCTGCTGCTGGTTTTCTGTTGCTTTTGCTCTCGGCGCCTTGTGCAAATCTGCGCCCTTTAATCTCCAGAGGCTTTTCCTCCAGACCCACCCTGAGGAAGGTCACGGGTCCCTTTGGAAAGGAGGTGGGAGGCGTCCTATCGAAAATTCAGGAAACAACTGCTCGAATAAAGAGTGAGCTTTGAGGGGGTCTCCTGTCATCCCCTTGAAGAAATGCCCCCATCTGAAGAATGACAGAATCGACCAAAGGAAATCCAGATCTTTTGAAAGCCACCGTCAGAGAACCTGTCTCGAGTTGACATGACAAGAGTCCTAGAGGCTTGGATCTCACATGCCCCTAACAGGTGCTGGACGTGACCCCACTTGCCTCGGGGACCTGGGCTCCTGCTACTCTGAACACATGTCTCCATCACCCAGTGCACAAAGCCGCAAACCATTTTTTTTTATAAAGTATAGAATGAATTCCAGGTTATTCCTAGAGTCAGGAGCTCATCACAGGAAACCAAAGGACAAGTGGTGGCCCCCAGGCTGGGTGTGTCCTCGGCCCCTGTAAGGGCCTCGAGTGTGGGAGGTGTCCCCCAGCAGGAGGCTGTGTAAGTGGGGACCCAGGCGCCAATTCCAAGCTCCTGGGCAGGTCCGATTTCAGAACCACCGCAGGGTCCAACAGATGTGGCAACAGGAGGAGACAAGTGCCTCCGGTTGCTTTCCTGGATGAGCCTGATCTGGACATTCAGATTTCTTAACTCTTTTGTGGATTGTAGTACCAGTGAATAGACTAACATTGCCGTCCACTTAAGGGTCTCAGTCTTTGGCCTAAGGATCTGAGCAAAGGACTAATACAATCTCCCGTTCTATGAAGGGGTGGAAAGTACCCAGAGCTCATTTTTGTAAGTTCAGAGCAAGGTTTTGCCGCGAACATTCTAATTAGAAGTAGCCGAGTGCCATCCTGACAGAAGTCGGCTCCACTCTGTTAGAATCTAAATACGGTTTCTCAGCACCCCAGCTGGGGTCACAGAAAGGGACGTGATGTTAGGTTGCTTGCCAGGCTGAGTCCTGGGTGGTGAGGACACAGGCCGAAGCTGGGTGAGAACACGGACCTAACACGCCAAGAGCTTCTGGACACAGAGGCCTTGACAACATCTTCTTGGAGACCAGAGCGTCTGTACCCTGTTCTACTGAAATCCTCTAGGGATGCAGTTCTAGAAGCACACACTCGACCCTACAGCCCCAGCCGACATGCGATGAGAGGTCCTGCAGGAACACAGGAGGAAAAGGAAACACAGAGGACTTCCTGCTTCCCTCCAAGAGCTGGTCATCTAGAAAGGCACCCACATCTGACACGGGGCCTCTCTGCTATTTCAGTGGAAGAGAAATGTAAATGCCTTCACGTGTTTCACCTTCAAGAAGTGAATCTCGGGCTTCCCTGGTGGCGCAGTGGTTGAGAATCTGCCTGCCAATGCAGGGGACACGGGTTCGAGCCCTGGTCTGGGAAGATCCCACATGCCGCGGAGCGACTAGGCCCGTGAGCCACAACTACTGAGCCTGCGCGTCTGGAGCCTGTGCTCCGCAACAGGAGAGGCCGTGACAGTGAGAGGCCTGCGCACCGCGATGAAGAGTGGCCCCCACTTGCCACAGCTGGAGAAAGCCCTCGCACAGAAACGAAGACCCAACACAGCCAAAAATAAGTAAATAAATAAATAAAAAATAAAAATAAAGGAATTCCTTTAAAAAAAAAAAACAAAAGAAGTGAATCTCCTGTCCAGGTGGCGACCCTGAGGTCACCTAACGATGACCTGAGCCCCTGGACAACAGGCCAACAAGAAAGAGAGTGGAGAGCTAAGGCAGCTGGAGGGGGGGCAAGAAGAGGCTGCACGGAAACTCTGAGGATGGAGGGCAAACAACTGGAATTCAGAAGGTTCTGCTACCCCTAAAAGTCTCTCTGCCACGTCTCAACTTCCTCCAGTTAAGAAATCCATTCTGGCTGACAAGCTTCCCTAACTAACGTATATACAAATATCCCAAGAAGAGTAAAGAGAACGGGACATTCCCAGCACAGAACGACCATTTCCTCAGATTGCTTTCCGCACCTCCTGGAGATACACACTCAGCTTTTTCCAAAGTGGGTTCTGCCAAGTGCTCCGCGCAGGGGCTGCTCTGGGTAGCACTCAGCATTCTGCACGGCGTGTCTCCCCGGCGGGGATCCAGCAGACGTGTGAGACAGACAGTCGAGCTCCTTCCCGCAGGGTTCCTCAAAACCTTACGAACACTGCTCACCTGGAGTTTCTCCTCTTTCCTGACTCAGGACCGCCTTGGCCATTAGACGTGTTACTACGGCCTGGGAGATGTGGCAGGAAGGAAGGGAGTTCATCTCTGAGTTCCATTCAGGCTGAGCCTCCTGGGAAAACTGGGCCCCAGCAGGGAGAGATGCTGAGGGTGCCGTCCCAGGACCCAGGAGAGGACAGAGAGGGGCGGTAGGCTTGTAACCAGCTGCTCAGGCCCAACCCAGCGGCTTCGTCCAGCACGATTTTCTGAAGTCAGGACAGACTTCCTCCCTGCGTCCCCAGGGCCACCTCTGCAGGCCCATCCATCGGAGAACCTCCTCGCCACTCAGAATCTGTTCTCTGTCGTATTCAGCACCAGAGCAGCCGTCCAGGTAACCAACCAAGGTGATGTAAACACCAGAGCAGCCCCGCACCAGGTGACTAAGCGCGCACGCGCACACACACACACGCGCACACACACCCAGAGCCAGCTGCCTGTAACAGAGAGCAGTTTTGTGGGATTCTGACCAGGCCCTTTCCTATTCACGTGCAACTTTTGCGATAAACCATCAAAGCAGCTTGAGTAATCCTGGAGGCTCCAGAATTAGCCCCATGAGTCCCATGTCCTCTGCTTTTGCTCCTTCCTTGGTGCACTAAAGGGAAAACAGCCTTCACCCGGCAGCCGTCCGCCTACGAGGCATTTCATTTGCCCCTCGGAGCATCTCCTCTGGTCCAGGCTCGGGCAGAGTGAGAGGTGGTTGAAGGTAAACGGATGTCATTGAATTTGTACTCGGGCTGACCCAGAGCGAGGGAACATGGTCGTGCAACGGAACTTAAGTTTAATGTCTGAGTATGAATTTCCAGCTATTACATCTGAATTTTTTTAAGGCCAAAATATTTACAATGAAGCTCTCTCATTACCAAATTAAATAGATATGCCTCTCGTTTCACACAATAGGCATGTTCCTGAGCAACTACATGAGAAGAGAATTTTTAAAAATCAAATTATATTTTTCAAAGTACTTGGAGAGCTTTCTATTTAAAAGAATCCCACAAGGAATCCTCCCTGAGAATGAAGAATCCTATTGTAATGCAAATGATCACCTCCTAATTTATCTGTTTTCTAAATTCAAATAAACTCCAGTTTATTCAAAATGGTCAAAGAGTGGGGTCTTGTGGTTAATTGAATATTCATGTTAATCTGGAATCACCATACATACCTTGTGTTGATCACTAATTTTCAAGAGAGAAGAATATAATGAAATACAATAAAATACACTTAACCATGAAAGGATGCAGAATCTAATTACTTTTTCTTTGATAATCCAAAGGCATTTCGGACCTCAAATTGTCGGGCAGTCATGGGGTCTGTTCATCCCTTAAACCTGCTCAGACCTGAGTTTCCAGAAAGGGTTTAGGCTGAAGCAAACTGGTCTGGGGAAATGACCTTGGAGTCTCATTTTTGACATAGGTCTCCTGAATTATTTTTTACCTTCTTCTCTATTTCAAAAAAAATTAGAGTTCAGAGTATATATTTTTTTATGTTCTGAAAATGCATGGTCTCCAACTCTTCGGATTGTTTGAATATGCAGTTGACAACATCTGCACAGGTAGGTCCCCCTTTCAGAAAGCCAGTCCAATTCAGAACAATAAAGCAAGATTTAGCTGTTCTTCTCTGCTTGCTATCTAATGAGGTGTGGGAAAGGCCAACAATTCTGGGATATACCACGCTTACAGACAGTGCCTGCCCTAGGAATAGATGGTGATCTTGATTTCATATAATGATGAAGGAAATGATTCGTTTCAAAAGCAAAGCACAGAGCATCCATCCCCCATCACCGAAGAAAAGTCTCATCCCTTTGCTTCTTTCCAAATACCCTTCTATCCACGCTGCAGGCTTGAACTTGTTAAGTACACTACAGTCCAAGTGCTTGAGGCTTTAAAATCTATCCACTTCCCTGTGGTTTGTTAGAACTGCTTTTCCAAGGAATCCTGCGACCATATATTCCTATTTAAGCAAATAAGGTTAGCTCCCTTTTGCCATTCACAATTCAGCAGTCCTCCTAAATTAATTGTTCCAAAAGTAATTCAAATAAAAGCTTCGTTGCCACTGCTCTTTTCTGAGCCACAAGATTGAATAAGGCATCTGAATAAAAATGTGTATTACAGCCTTCTTTAATATTTAAGCATGACATTCATTGATTTGTTTCTTGTTTTCTGCAAACCTTGACAACATGATAAAATAAATCATAAGAACAAAATATAGTGGTAACATCTTTTATGGACTTCACATAGTCATCAATCTCAAGCTGTGAGTGAATTATCAGTACAGCAAAAAGATCTATGTTTTAAGAGCTCCAACAGCACACTAGCTGGAGGTTTTTCACAAGCAAACTCAAGGCAAGTGACTGATAAGCATCATTATTATTTTCTGAGAGTCTAGTTTATGGTGTGTTGCGGAGGTGTTGGCATATATGTTTCGGAAGCAAAGGTTTGATCAATTCTAAGTAGACATCTTGTAACATATAAAAAATATAACAAGGCTTCCTGCTGAGCGGCCTTGTAGTACCCGCCATCCCATGTCAGCGTGACAGGCCCTGTATTGTATCTCTCGTTACACTTAATACAGAATTAACCTTTCTTAATGTGATATACTACATATGAAACATGGATCAACCTCTAGGTATTTGGACACATTCCCATTTTATTTGTGTTTTGACTTTTAGCAACATCATTGTAAATAGAAAAAAACCAAAAAAGCCTTGAATTGTCATATAATAACCTCTTGGACACTCCATAGGCAAAAGAGCTGGAGAAGACTATTGTTTCGAAGGTAATCCCATCCGGAGCCAGTGCCAGAGTTTAGGATGATGGAAGAGTCTGGAGCCTGTAACGCCAAGCACAACAAAGTTTTTTCACCATCATCAGCGCCTTCACTGGTGAAACTGTGTCCATACCACACCTTCCAGGTGACACAGAAACCTGCAGCCTATGACCCAGCTGTTGGCAAAGCTACCATGGGGCCTCTGGACATTTGGAAACATCTGAATGAGTGTACTCCATGTGCTGCTTTTGTCCGTTAAGCATTATGTTCATGCAACCTAAGTTATGTTTTCCTTTTTTTGAAAAAAATCCACAGTTTCTTGCCTGTGAATGCCGGCCCTCAATGGGGCTTAAAGTTTTAAGGGAAAATCACCAACAAGGGAAATGTTGGCCGCATCGAATCCAGTTGCGACAAACTGCAACACGAGGATTATTCTGTGAGATCTGAATCATCATCAGCATTTTCTCCCAAGCATGTCACAGGGCTGGTAATGCAGAGGGATCATCTCAAAATCTGAAATGACGTTCCAGAAAGCACAGCGGCTTCAGTGCATTGACTGGAGCTTTCTATCTGGAAAATGGGTAAATGAAACCTCTAGAGGAGGGGGGCTTCCCTCTCGGGATTGCAGGAGTAAATATTAAGACGTTTTCTGACAAGCTGGATATCTGTGGTTTCCCACAAAGTCTCACAATGCTTTGCACTCCATAAATATCACTCCTCTTCCCTTACAATCTGAACTCCTTGAAATACGATGCCATGGTCCACTAAAGCACAGCTGCACTTTCATTGGCTGGAATCTCAGGCCTGCCCTCATTTACGTAGGTGGGCACCATTCATCACCCGCATAATTAATTCAAGTCAATTACACCATTCTAAAGTATCTCCTCTCCCAGGCATGTTGCATTCTTACCACCTACTTTTAATAAAATTACACTCACTGTCTCTCTGGTTGAGTCACTGTAACTCCTGGAGGTTTTTTTCTCTCTCTCTCTTCTTTTCATTATTCTAACCAATTAAAGTCACTATGATTTTCTTTACTCGGCCTAAGAGAAATACCATCAGTATTATTGCTTGTTTGACATTTTGGTTTTCCATTTGTTAAATTTTATTAGCAATATTAGAAATGTGAATTACTGTATCGTCGCGGCCACAAACGTTCTTTTGAGGAGTTCGTGCACGGTTGGTGTTGCTATATACATCCACTGTAAACCTTTCAGAGTCTGCATTTCAGTGCGGACTGCCAAGGTACCGCCGGATAGGCAATTGGGAGAGAAATCATGGCGAGGGCAGAAAATGCCACCAGTGGCTCCAATGAAGTGTGGAGCGTGAGATGGCCCAAGGATCCCCCAGCCTGACCTGAGTGGCTGCTTCCTGGAGGTCCTTGATTTTTAGGGTCATAAAATGAAGCCTCTGCCCTGAGCCAACCTTGCTGCAAAAACTCTAACAACCACACGGGTAGAGGTTTTACTCAATTGACTGATAAACCAAACACTGGTCAATTTACCTATAAACACACTTTATATTTTATTCGTTGATTTTCAGTTTCCAAGTCAGAGAACCAGGAAAGAGCAGAAGGGGTCGTGCACACCTTGAATGAGTGGGCGTAGGGAGAAATGTGTTAACCAGATCCCAACACACACAGCACCTGCCCTGCCACCAACGCCCACCCAAGCACACTACACAGTCACTGAACTAGAGACTGCTTCACCAAGTCCCAGAGCCTCCCCAAACTGACTTACAGCTCAATCATGTATTTTCCTGGGATACCTAATTAACCTCCCTGAGATGTAATTAACTTGCTGAGTTTGGCTGGGGTGGTAGTGTTAGTCGTATCATACTAGGGAATAAATCTTTAACAATAATCTGGAATGTTGGCTCCATGAGGGCATGGGCTGTGCTTATTGTGTTCACCGTATGTCCCCAGTACCTACAGGAGTGTGTGGTACACAGTAGGTGTGCAGGAAATGCCTGCTGAGTGAGTAAACCCCTTAGTCACCTGATCCAGGCTCAGTTTCCCCATTCTATCTCAGCATGCCTGGAGGCGTTTGCTGGCATCGAGCCACTGTGCCTCTGTTCCCCCATCTATAAAATGGAGACATTAACAGTGCCCACCTCAAAGGGCTGTTCTTGGACTGAGTAATTTTTTATATATATATATATATATATATATATATATATATATATATATAGTGTGTGTGTGTGTTTATATACACACATATACATATACATATGTGTATGTGGGGCGGTTGCCCCACATACACATATGCGTTAACAGTGCCCACCTCAAAGGGCTGTTCTTGGACTGAGTAATTATATATATATACATATATATATATATATGTATATATATATATATATATGGTGTGTGTGTGTTTATATACACACATATACATACACATGTGTATGTGGGGCGGCTGGAGACAGACACACAGAGAGGAAATAGCACATAGCCTGCTCTCAGAAGAAAAGGACACTATTATTAATTTTACGTGGGGCTACCATTTATCACAGCTAGTTAGCATGGCTTCCTAAGCTGACCCAGCTTTGAATACACCTGAAGACCCTAATGAGGTCAATTTTATATTTCTAGAAAAATCATGGAGGAATTCCAGGGTTTGGAACAAGCGGGTGTCTCCAATCATTTCCTGTATCGTATCATTCCGCACCATGGTACCATTTAAAAATCCAAACTGAAGAGCCCCCGTGAAGAGCACGTGATTTCACAGAGGAAAGAATCTGCGGAAACCTTTAATCCTGTGTGTAAATGATACATTAGGAATTTTTTTCCTTCTGAATACTAATATATAATTCTTGCAGGAAAAGAAAGCCACGTGCCTCTTCTTATGCAGTGGCCTGAAAAATAATCTATAATATTGCATCAATATTCACTTAATAAAGGAGGAAGTTCGCATTGCTTATGGTATTTCTATTTGGTTCCCCCAGCCTTTAGATATTATGTACAAGAGTCGGTCCAGCAACATCTATGCCTTGTCAGTCATTTAATTAAGCAAAGAAAGCTTGCTATTCATTTTATTTCTGTATATGTTAATGTTAAAAACTAATAGAAAACAGCTAGTAAATTGTCCCCTGCATATATTGGACACAGCAACAATTACTCTGGCGGAGAAGATATAATAAAAGACGAAATTTTAATAGTATCTTTATTCCATTTATTCTCTTGGGCTTCTGTTTCAAGGTACTGTAGAAATTAACAATTATTTCTTCTCATTGTTTTTGATGATCTTTTTCTATTATCCTCCTACCCGACTTAAAATAAAAAATAATTTAAACTTACATTTTTTTAATCAATTTTATGGTGCCCTGAGATTTACATTCCAGGCATGAGGAAGAACTGAGAAAAATCAGAAAATCACCCAGAGTTTTCCCTTCTTGTTCTTCTGACAACTAGTTAAGGCCATGCCAGTCAGTAGTACAACTGAGATTATCTTGATTTCAACTCGGAAATTCACATAATAAAAATAATTATCTTACACATCACTGTATCAACAAATATGTCTGTCTTGTATTTATGAATGTCTGTCATATGGCATATCTAAATAGTTAACATAGCTCTACACCATAAAGCAATTAACTCGGTTTATATGGCAAATTGTCTAAGGATTTCTCCAGAATGCTTGGGGAAATCTACAAACTAAAATATTCTCCAATTTATTGACATGCTACCACGTTGAAAAAAGTAGGCCATCAATAACCAGCTTTCTTTGCAACCTGGGATCTTATTATCAGTGTAGGGACTAGGAGACCCCTGACTTGGCTGAAATATAGAAGACCGATTTTACCTTGTAAAGAGGACTTTTGTTCTTTGTTTTGGCAAAAGAACACATGGTCTTGATGAATAAAAATGTGCAATCAAGACAATATTATTTAAAAATGGAAAGTTTTTCTTGGTGAAAATCTCATCAGAGCCACTTCTCAGACCCTGGAACATTTTCAGTTCAAGTCCCATTTGGTTTTCTGTGGGATCACTCAGATTCTCCATGGAGACTTGCAGGTTCACTGGCCCTGGGAGGTGTAAACCCTTGTGACTCCCTTAAATCCACAGAGCCATGAGTCCTCCCAGGTCCAGTGAAATCAACCAGCCTGGAAATGCACACATTGACTTCCACATACCTACTATTACCTAAGTGTGCTACTTTTCCATTGATGCATAAAAAGTCACCACAAATTTAGCCACTTAAAACAATACACATTTACGAGCTCACAGTTTCCATGGGTCAGGAGTCCAACCAGAGTTTAGCTGGGGTCTCTACTCAGGGTCTCAGGCTGCAGTCAAGGTGTCAGGGGGGCTGCGTGTTTCTGGAGGTTGGGGGCCTCTCCTAAGCTCATGTGGTTGTTGGGTTGTTCCTTGTGGTTGTAGGACTGAGGTCCCTACTTTCTTGCTGGTTGTCAGCCATGGGCTGTTCTCGGGTCCCAGAGCACCCTCACCCTGTGATAACCTTCTTAGGGACCCTCTAACAACATGAAAAGCTTACTTCCTCAAGGCCAACAGGAAGGACCCAGTCCCTCTTTAAAGGGCTTTCATCTGAGTCACTCAGTCCCACGCAGGAGAATCTCCCTGGAATTCATTCAAAGTGAAGCTGACTGGGGAGTTGATTACATCTGCAGGAAAGTTCCATCTTTACCAAAGGCTGTAATCCAATCACGAAGCAGCATCCCGTTCCATTCACAGGTCCTGCCTTACTTCAAGGAGGGGGTTATACAGGGTGGGGATGGAGGGAGGATAGGCCCCAGGGGCTGGGAATTTGGGGGGGCATCTTAGAATTCTGCCCACCACAATAAAGGAATCTAGAATATGAATGCTGTATGAACCTAGGAAAATTATCTAAAACCTGGGAATTTATCCCTAACTTGCCTTAAATGCCTGGAATTTTCAGAGATATAAATAAATCCAAAAGCAATTATTGCTGCGCCTGTTATTTCTAAGACCACCTCGGGGAATCATCTTAAATGAGCTCATCTCCCATACCCCAGCTCCCCTTGAAACAAATCTTTGCTCAGATAATTATGAAAAACTACAGCAAGTGCACTTCTTGGAGGGAAACTAACAGGAAACCTGGGCTTCGTTCACTGGAACACCTGTTTCCAGCCAGGGATCAATAGGCTCTGCTGGGCCTGGATGGGGTCGGGGTGGACTGGCCTGTCCTTGCCCTGCACCTGATCACCTTGACTGTCTCCACCAGCTCGTCCCCGAAGTACCTAAGAACTCTCCCTTCTCAGCTGTACCAAAGGGCCCAGATTTGAAATCTCACCGTTTTCAGCCAGTCACGAACCTCTGGCCCGTGACTGCTTCCATCTCCCCTTCCTGGAGTCAGACTGATGACGCTCAGCTCAGGCTGCACCCAACTAATCACTGTCTTCCAACAAGTCTACCCCGTCCCTTCCCTTAACTCCGCTACTCTTGTTCCAGTCTTGTGAGACCCTGAAAAAGCCTCCCAAAACGTCCCCCTCCTGCTCCCCACCTTACATGGTAAATGGGACTTTGCTGGTGGGATTAAATTAAAGACCTGGGTGGGGAGATTACCCTGGATTATTCAGGTGAGCCCTCAGCGCAATCACAGGGGTCCTTCTCGGAAGGAGGCAGGATAAGAATGAGAAGTAGAAGAGGCGAGGAGGGAAGCCAGAGGTGGAGTGATTGAGGAAGGGGACATGAGCCGAAGGATGCAGCAGCCTCTGGAAGCTGGAGAAGGCTAGGAAAATATCTCTCCCCTGGAGCATCCAGAAGGAACCAGCCCCGTTCACCTTGACTTTAGCCCAGTGAGACTGATTTTGGGTTTCTGACCTCCAGAACTGCAAGACTATAAATCTGCCTTGTTTTAAGTCTCTAAATTTGAGGTAATTTGTTACTGCAGCAACAGGAAGCTGGTGCAGGTGGGGAAGGATGTCCTTCTTCAAGCCCTCCTGATTGTCAAGACTCCATCTCTCTGCAGATGCTGTATTGGTGTGAGCTGGGCTCGGCTCTTTGAACAGGGCCTTCTTTTTAAGCCCAGAACACAGTGAGACTAGACCCAGAATAAAAATTAGTCACCCAAGGGGCAAGAATACCAGCTATGACCTGAGGCTGGACGATTCCTATATTGGTCCATAGAAGAAGGCAGGAGCCACATTGTTGGGATCTTAGTCAGAATCAGAGCCTTTTCTGTCCCTGCCCCTGCTGCAGGAATAATTTCACATGGTGTGTGAATTTATCTAGAAGAAACCATACCTGACAAACTTTCATTTGCCTTAAATGATGAATTAAAATAAAAAACCAGAAAGACTGGAGTGCTAGTATATTCATTTCATAATTTAACAGACACACTGCTCAAGACGAAAGAACCAAAACTAGAGCATTAGACACATTATTTAAATTAAAAAGGTAGCCAACTGAAACAATATTAATGGTGATATCAAACATAGGGATAAGTTAGTGAGATTGGTATACACAGGGTTGACATCAGGCTGCAGCAAGGCTGTAATCATTCTTAAAGTGTTGAAATGGTTCCACAGAGCTTGGGGAACAGTCACTGCTCCTGTCTCCTCCCCTTCCCATCACCCCCCTCCACCAGTCCTTCCATTGGATTCCATCCCCCTGATTTAGGAACTAAATGGTTAACAGCTGGTGTCGCAGCACACCTGTGGAACCTACCCCAGCACCTTGGACAGCGCCCACACCTGTTGGCTAATGCCTGGGTGCACCTGTTGTCAAAGACTTTCAATATGTCCCCTGAGTATAAGTAAGATCCTTATCTTCTACAAAAGTATCAATTCATATTGTATAGATCCGAAAAACAAGTACTAGAGTTATAAGCGTATTACCTTCAATTATGAAGGCCAACCAGAGCAAGGAGAACAGGAAAGTTACATCTAGGGAGCAGAATGGAGTGGAAGGGGCAGGGTAGAGAGAACTGCTTTCCATCCTCATTGCTTCTGGACAATTTATTACCATCTACATGTTTCCCTCTATTAAATAAAAATTAAATGCCTCCTGTTCACCAAGTCCCATGTCATGCCCCTCTTCCAGGATGTGGAAGAGGGTTACACGTCCCAGGCTTCCTGCAGCTATAGGTTGGGACCACATTACTGGTTCTAGCAGGTGGGTTGTGGGCCAAAGCCCAGGAGAGTGAAGGGGAGGTTTTAGTGCTCTCTCTCCGGTCCTGCTGTTGTGACCTGGTAGCCATGTGTTGAGACGGGAATGTCACAATGTGGGAGCAGCCTGGATTACTGAGTCACAAGGCGGAGGACAGCCACTGGGGGTTGCCCCACCCAGAGCGTGCTTCGCATGGATGAAAATAAGCTTTGGGGTTTTGTTACATCAGCAAAACTTGGCCTATCCTAACTAATACATGGTAAAAATAATGGCATGTCTGGGTGTATCATCTATGTGTCATATAAACTTTTAGATGGATGGAGTGTCCACTCTGCCACCATATCAGACAGGATGGCAGGGCTTCCCCTGTCACTCAGCAGGTTGTTTTTACTACCTCAAACCATAAATGTCCATGAGAAGAAGCAACTGACGCTGTAAATCAGTACTGTCTCCAATGTGCAAATAATCAATTCCAAATGATCTTTTTGGTTAATGAAGGACAAGTTTTTTCCTTTCCTTTCCATTTCTTTTTCCTTTCTTCTGTATTTAAGCAATGTCCCTCGACAGACAGAGCAGGAGACTGTGTTGCCCAAGATTAGGCATCTCTCGGGAGCAGGGCTGGGCGTGTCCTGTGGTCAAGGTAAGTGAGTGTCATTCCTGTCTTTACAATGTTCTGCTCAAAGCATCTCTTACTGTTTAAAGAACACCTAGGGCAATGGACAGTAGACTCATTTGTCTGAGAGCAAAACGTTTTCTGTCCCTTGCTTTGTAGAAAATAAATGAGTGCAAGTCTCCACATCCAGAAAAAGCTACCTATGTAGCCACCTGCTCCAGTCTTCTTATGAACCTTCCAGAACCTTCTGGAGTGGCGTGGTGGAGAGAGAAGGGAGAAAGTGGCCGGGCCTAGGATGTGGCAGGGACACAGTGACAGGCAGTTACAGCTTTGCCACCCAAGGAATAGCTGTTAGGATCAAAGAGTGTTTCCCCACCACCATGCCTAACAGCATTGTTGGATGCTGACAGGACTTCAGTGTGGGCAGCCCAGGACATCGAGAGGCAGAGAGCAAGACTGCAGCTCAGCCCTGATTCCTCAGAGCCTTGGAGTGGCCGCTAAGGCTTTGCAACCTGCAGCTCTGCTAAGGGGAGCTACCTCCCAGTAACCCGGGCTTGCGTTTGCTGAGAAGCATGTGGCCACTTTTCATATACTTTTAATATTCTAGTTATCATGCAAAATCTCATCGATGAGAAAGTTTAAGCAGTGTGCAAACAAGGCAGCCTGCCGAGCCACTTTAAGATACCTAGCACGCCATGTCAACACGCAAACCTCACGTTGTGTTTCTGATTATATTTAATAACACAAAATTAGCTTTTCTTCACATAACATATTGTGCCTGCAACGCTATTTGTTTGAACTAAAAACACCCTTCCTACTTTTCCGTTGTAATAAAAGGACTCATGTGGTGACCAAAATTTCTAGCCATTTTTATGCATTTGCAAAACAGTAGGAACATGGAGCAATTCTTCTCTGAAACCAGCCAGA
Organism: Balaenoptera borealis; assembly: GCF_965194805.1. Lineage (NCBI taxonomy): Eukaryota > Metazoa > Chordata > Mammalia > Artiodactyla > Balaenopteridae > Balaenoptera > Balaenoptera borealis. The sequence continues at coordinate 114,536,840 of NC_138874.1, forward strand.
GAGGGGCGTGCTGAAATGGGCTCCATTACCCAGGGGCATGGCGGATTGTTCCAGACATCTGGGATTGGAGCGCTCAGCGGTTACTCGCAGGGGGACCCAGGCCACGCCATCCTGAGGGCATGGTTCCCAGTTCTCCTTCCTGCACCCGGGTCTGTGCAGATAAGGCCAGAAACGTGTCAGCACGCAGCTCATCTCATGCACTCCAGCCTCTCAGGGCTAAGCAGGGGGAGCCCAGCATCGGGCAAGGAGGGCTTGGGATGTGTCCATGTTGGCATCCATGCAGGCTGGGGCAGTAACTGCTAAAGGGGGTAGTGGGGGGACTGGGCGTGACCCCTCCAAGTCGAGGAGACGTGCCCACCCAGTGGGAGCACAGGGGTTTAGCACTCATACCGCTGGTCTTGGGGTTCACTCTGATGCTAGACTTTTCCATCCCCTGTTGCTGCCCCAAATAATTTTGAGTTCAAATGTAAAGTTTACTTCCTGCTCATTTCTAAGCTGGCAAAGATTATGGCACATGGTAGAGTTTGAGGCTGGGAATGAAGGGAGGATGGAGCTCCTAATAATTCCTGTATCCTTTTTCTTTCCATGCTTCCTTGTTCTCAACAAATTCTCAGTAGACTTTCATTAAGCAAACACAAAAGATAGGAGGACCCCGCTGGCAGCCTCATTACTCAGGACAAGACATAGGAAGGCCCCAGTCTAGAGTTCCCATGTGCATCTGGGCTCTTGTACAATGTGGCGGGCGTTCAAGATGGACATGCAGCTCTAAACAGAAAATTCAAAACAGACTCCTGATCAGTGACCGTCTCAGAAAGAACCTGGGGTTCGCCTGGATTTAGTTCTGATTTAAAGCCATGAGGAGAAGTGGGGGTCAAAACTGCACCTGGACAGTGAGGATGCTGGTGAGAAGGTGAGGAAAGCAAAGGCCATTTTCACGGATGGACAAAAGGAGAAAGATTTGGCTTGACAGCTTAATATGAAGAAAAGGATGAGACTATTTCCCCCAAATATTAAACCCAAGAACATATTGTGCAGTGGTAATGCAACTAGAGCAAAAGCTGGCTATTCAAATATCTTCCTTCGAGAAAAATCTAGAGAAGCTAACACTATTATTAGATGTTGCTTTACAATATTAATGTATTAATTAATAAATAGCATGCAGCTGATAGTAGTAAAAATTATATTTCATCTTCAAGAATCCCTACCCCAACAAAACAAGGAAATCTTGAAAAATAAGAGCAATGGGGAAGAATTCCACTTTCACGTATCAACATATACTACTATATACATAACATGCAGCAAACTATGTGACTCCAGAAAATCCAGACCACAGCCAGACAAAGAACTTAGACTAAAAATGAAAGTCCTGAGATAATTAAGAAAACAAGTGATGTCAAATGGATGCAGGAGAGAAAGATTATTCAGTGCCTGGTGCTAAATTATTAAAAAATTAATCTAAATCCTTATCTCATATCTCACAACAAATAAATTCCAAATGAAAATTAGAAAGTAAGTGAAAAATAACATGTAAGGACAAGTAATAAATATACATGATTTTTTAAAATATACAAGTTTAGTGTGAGAAAGGCCTTTCCAAGCACAAGACCTAAATAAGGAAACAGAAGAAATTATTAAAGATTTGTGTAAATAAAAATTTTAAAAACTGCTAAAAGGGGACCCACCTAATATACAATTAAAATGGAAGCCAACTGAGAGAAAACGTTTGCTAAATATCAATCTATGACTAGCTCATGTTTATTAGCCTTAAGATAAAAAGAATACTCACAAATCAATAAGAAAAAGATGAATGGAAAAGTGGGCAAATAACCTGGCAAGGTGATTCACAGAAGAGAAATATGAATGGTTAATAAAGTTCTGAAATAGCGAGCTAGATCACCCAGAGTCACAGGTAGCCAATTATCCAGGGTTCTTACTGTGTCTCTGTTGTTAATCCAGTAGGGTTTCATCTGTTTGTTTTGTTTTTCTTTGCTTTTTAGTGATGGTATCAGGGTCCTCATTAACCCGGTCAAAGGGAAGGGCCATTCTCGTGTTGCTAGGTGAAACTTTAACTTGCTGAAAGCTTTCTAGAGGGAAATTTGGCAATGCACATAAAGATTATTTAAAATATGCACTGTCTTTGACCCTGTGGGTCCATTCCTAGGAATTATTCTGAAGGAAAACTAAAACAAGTTCAAAAATTAGGTTACTAAGTTCATACAGTAAGTAATTAAGTTCAACACAGTATTATTTATAAAATTCAGAAACTTTGTATCCTAAGAGTGAGGGCCACAATACCCACCTCTCAGAAATCCTGTGATGACTCAGTCCAACAAAACACGCAGAGTCTGGCACAGAGCTGGTTTGTATTATATTATTATCCTTGTTGTTGTTGTTGTTTAGCCTTACGAAGAAATACTAGGTGCCATTAAGAAAAATGTTGGAGAACTACATGCATTCACCTGGGGAAATTTGAGATACAGTAAATGTGGAAAAAGCAAGCTACAAAACAACACTTACGGGAAAATCCTATTTTTGAAAAGAAAAATATATATGAATATGTATCATAAACATTCTGAAAGGAAATATACAAAATGTTAATAGCACCTATCTATGGATTCTGGGACAATACAGTAATTCTTTTATTCATAATTCTCTGTATTTTCTTATTCATCTACAGTGATTATGTATTTCTAGGGCAATAAAAAAAATAAAGTATTTTATCTAGGGAGACTATTTAGATACAAAGGAAATACTTGTGATACAATGGAAAGTGAGAAAATTATCCAGCTGGCATATGCACCAATTTCAACCTTGTAAAAGTACCTGTGCATGTGGAGGAGGGTTGGAGGTTTCTGCGGGCCAATGAACATAGGTGAGTTGTGCGATGCTTGTATCTCCTCGGGTGAGGAAAGAGGAGCTCGTGCCCTGCACCCTGAACTTTACAAGCTCCTGCTCTGGCCCCTCACCTGCTCATAAGACAAGGTCAAGAAGACCCCAGGGTATAAGCTCACCTGGAGCTCGTGGCCCCTGGCTGACCCCAGCCCGTCTCCTCTGTGATCTGCCCTGTTGAAGGCATGTCCACTCAGAGGCTCCAAGCCTAGCCCAGGGGCCACTGTGGGTGCATGTGAGGGGGCAGAACTTGTGTGTAAGGTCCTCAAAGTGCAAGAGGTGGTCAGAGGTGGAAAGAGAGACGCGTGGTCCAAGGCCAGGCGCCAGCTCTCCCACTGCCATGCTCAGGCACGGAGTACCCAGGAGTCCCACAGCAAACTCTAAATTCTAGTCTCCCTTCCAGGGACCCAGGGAAGCCTCCTGGCCAACAGAGGAGGAGCGACGGCATCTATCCGACAGCTTGGTTAGTTGCATTGGTGACTCTTCCGTATTGAGTCCCATGGCCTGTGTCTATATGACTCTTGCTCCGGACCTACAATTTCAGGGGTGGGCTCGGGTGGTGAGGTTATCGCTTTCACTGCTGTTGTTGTTGTTGATATTTTATTTTCTTTACTATGGTTGCAAGTGGCCTTTTTCATTACAAAAATTAGAAATAAGGAAATATCAGCCAAATGGCACATTTCCCTTAGAATGAGGGTTGTGGCGGCCTGCCGGTGGCCCTGTCCCCACCCCAGTTGGCTCACAGGTTGGGTGTCCACTCCTGTCCAGGGTCTGCGGTCAACCTCTGCCCACCCCCCACCCCCCTGCATCCCTGTGTTGGCTCCTCCGGATCCAGAGGCCTCTACCAGCCCTGGCTTCACGGCTGACACCAAGCTCCATGTGTTTTGCTCCTGTTCACATCCTGGAGGCCCGCAACTCCTAAATACTTTGGTCGCTTGTCCCAAAAGTCTGGGGGCTTTTCCAGCAAGACCTGCATTTAAGCCCTGAGCAGAGGCTCCTGGCTGACCACTGGCTTGTAGATCTACCTCTGCTGCCCCCTCTCTCAAGCAGGGCCTCCAGATGTGAGCAGGGCTGACCCTCGGAGTCCATTTAATTTTCAGCCTCTCTTCAGACCAGTCCCTACTTTGTCCTCTGTGTGTGTGTGTGTGTGTGTGTGTGTAAGTGCACAGCAGGAAATGAGTTGCTGTCGCTGCTTTTCAATAGCATGACCATGACCAGCTCTCCCAGGCTGACGGCGGCATCGATGCGGCTGCTCTTCAGGGTGAGTGACCGTGATGAACGGGACCCCAGGGGCGCCGCCTGGACCTTCAGACAGCACCTCGCTCCCCGTCTGTGCAGAGGAGCTGGGACCCGAGGGCCCAGGGGGCACCCGGTGACGTGGACCAACAAGCACAGGGCATAAAAGCAGTAGCTGCTCGATAAATGCTGGATGAATTCAGTTTGCTCTTCGGGCTCAGGAGGAAATGGGACCAGCTCAGTGTTAAAACACTGCAAGACCAGCCTGGCCTGCTTCTGTTCTACGTGCGGACACGGATTCTCCTTCCTCGGGCCTCAGAGCCACAGGGCAATCCTTACGTGGGTTTTAACCTGGAGAGAATTCAGGGATTCATAAACTTGGATGGGAAAAATTACTGAAATGTGGCATATCTTTAATTCTGAATGCAGGCAACAGACCATGGTGCTATTAGCAGTAAGGATAGAAATCAAGAGATACTTTGAGACATCTGCTACAAACACCATGCGACATGGAAAGTCAGTAATTCTCAGCATCCCTTCTACAAAGAGTGTTGACCGTCCCTCCACCAGACCAGGTCACTAATGTGTTAAAGGAGCACATATCATACATTTACTATAGTGTCTGTACCATCCATATGTTTTTGTCAATATCTGAAAACTTAACTTCGGTTATTTCAACAATATTTGGTTTCATTCCATAGATTTTTAAAAATCATTTGAGAAGGGGGTCCTGAGACCAGCCAAATGCCAAAGGTGTCCATAGAAGAGAAATTTTCCAAGCTCCCCACCTTCAATGGTGCCATGAGCTTAACGCCCCATTAGTCAGTACCTTCAGGTTGTAAACTAGGCAAAATAGATATTTTCCAAGGGAACCAGTCCTCGTTTCATACGTCTTAGCTTCCTAAATTTAAGTGGCAACTTCAACTTTGTTCCAGCACTCGGTGCCAGGAACGCAAGATGAAAGAGGGCTGTGGAATGAAGCCAACCATAACCCAGCGCCCGAGCCAGGAGAAAGAATAGACAAAGCTGGAAAATAAGCAAAGGGCTTTGTTATTATGGTAACTTTGGCTGGGGTAAGTAAACGCCAGCTTTAAAATGCTCAGGGTCAGACAGAAGCAAAGATCTGGGGCCTATTTGTTTGGGAGCCAAGGATATGGGGAGAAACCACCAGGATCATAATTCTGGCTGGCACCATGGGGTAATGACCCAGAACTGGTTTGTTTTGACAGCTAAAACCCGAGGCAGTTAACTGAGATACTGCACCGTTAAGACCAAGCGGGCCTCTCAGATGAGCCTGGAACCAAAGACATCAGTTGCCTGAGGACACCACTTTCTCTTTGTCTCCATGTGGGCAGCATTAAGCATGGGGGTTTACCCAGAAGCAGCCTGGAATATAGGTTGGCCAGTCAAAAGAAAAGACGAGGCCACTGGGCCGCTGTGAAAGCCAACACACATCTGACTGGCAACCCTACCAAATGCCCATCTAAGCCAGAGCCTATGTATCCAGTATCTCCAGATCCAATTCCTTCAAGAGGAAATGCTTGCATTTTGTCTTTCTCTCTCCAAGATAGAGGCTGTGACGCCCACATGCCCAGCCCCTGTTTGAGAGACGAATGTAACCCCTAACTTGGCATTTGAAGGATATCAAAGGATATTTCAATCAGTAAAACAAAATCCGCAGAAAAACAAACAAGACATGACACCTCCTCAAATATCAAGCCCCAGAGCAAATCTAGCTCACTCTTCCCCCAAGAACATTCCAAGTCCAGTGGTAGCCCCTAGGACTGAGTGCAAAGCAAACTTTGAAGGGATATTAGGGAACCTCTTATAAAAAAAAGTGAATCTTTCTGGCTAAGACAGAGGAGCCTGGAGCAGTGACGTGACCCTGCTATTGAGAACAACTATAAAAGCTGGATAGAAAAAAACCTGCTTGAGGACACTGGAAACCAATCAAGACAGCCAGGACTGGAGGGTTTGAAATCTCAGAGGGAAGAGAAAAGCAGCGGGGTGAGTCTTCTGTTCACTGATGCTTTTTTTCCCCACTGGGGTATTTGCCAATTTACAGCATAGGAAATAGAGTTGAAAGAAAGTGGTAGCCCAGAAAAGTCTCAATGGGCTGAGAAGACAACAATTGGAATGCAGTGCAGCCAGAAAGTGAGAGGCCAAGATTCTAGTGTAAAGGAAACCCCAAGAGAATAACCCGTTATTCCACACCCAGTTCTCCCCAGGGCATTTGTCAATGCTGAGCAATGAATGCAAGCACAGGGCAAAGGAGGAGACACCAAGAGCAATGCAGCTGTTAAGAGGCTTAAAATCTGAGCAGGGATTTTGGCAGGCGCAGAGTCCTGGCGAGACAAAAATTGAAGTTCAGAGCCCACTAAGGAGGACGGCCCTGGTAGGTACTGCCGGTTCTCAGCTGAAACTCCTGAAACACTGTAGCCCAGGAATAAGGGCAAACCATAAATAGGTCACCCTTTCCACAGCTGGAAACCCAGCCTAGATAAGGTCAAGGTCATCTTCCCCTACTCTATTCCCCCTCAAGAAGAAAATGACAACATCATCCACTGGCTTTACTATTTTTATATGAGGTCTTGACATTCAAGTACAAACTTACCAAGTGAGACATGCAATAGGAATAAATGATAAAAATCAAGAGAAACAATTGATGACAGGAATAGGCTCACGGGTGATCGAGATACTAGACTAATCAGATATTAACTTGAATTATAATAAATATATTTAAGAAAATTAATGAAAAATAGAGAATTTCATCAGAAAACTGGAATCTATAAGAAAGAATCATAGTGAAATACAATACAGAACTTGAGAATTTAATCAGCGGATTTACCTGTAGGTTAGACACAGCAGAAGAGATGATAAGTGAAATGATGACAGGTCAATATGAAAGATCCAAAATTGGCACAGGAAAACATAAGAGATACATGAGACAGGGTAAAAAATCTAACATATGGTTAACTGGAAAGGTTAGATAAAAGCATCATTTGAAGAAATAGTGGGTGAGAATTTTCCAACTCTGACAGAAGAATTTCAAGATGTTCTACAAAGCCCCAAAAAGGATAAATACAAAAGCCACTTCATACTAAAACTGAAAATCAAAGACAGGAAAAAATGTTTCATAGCAGAAGCAACCAAGGATAAACAAAGGAAAAATAATCAGATGGACAACTACTTTTTCAAAAGAAATGAAGAAAGCCAGAAGACAATGGAGAGAAATCTTTAAAATGCTAGAAGAAACTAATAACTAATTTAGGAATTTATGCTCATTGAAATATCTTTCGAAAATGGAGAACACATGACATTTGAAAAATGAGAATATTTATTTACAGTACACCCGTACTAAAAGAAATATTAAAGCAAATTATTAAGGCAAAAAAATGGTAATAAGTAGATTCACATAGCGCAGAAAGAAGCAAAGACCATTAGAAAGGGTAATACAACTAACATCATTCTCAGTAGTGAAAAGCTAAAAGCTTTTCCTCTGAAACCAGGAAAAAGACAAGGATACCTACTCTCACCACATTTACTCAACATAGTTTTGGAACTCCTAGCCAGAGTAATTAGGTGAGAAAAATAAATAAAAGACATTCAGATTAAAAAGGAAGAAGTAAAACTCACTATTTGCAGATGACATGATATATAGAAAACCCTAAAGACACCACCAAAAAACTAACTATTAGGATTAATACATGAATTCAGTAAAGTTGCAGGATACAAAATCAATACACAGAAATCTGTATATACTATACAGTATTTCTATATACTAATAACAAACTATAAGAAAGAGAAATTAAAAAAAACAATACCTTTTATAAGTACACCAAAAAGAATAAAATACTTAGGGATAAATTTAACCAAGGAGGTGAAAGACCTGTACACTGAAAACTATAAGACATTGATGAAAGAAATCAAAGAAAACACAAGTAAATGGAAAGATCTTCCATGCTCATGAATTGGAAGAAATAATATTGTAAAAATATCCATACTACTCAAAGAAATCTACAGAACAAATGTAATTGAAGTGTTATAAAGTCCTTGAAATGTTGGAAAAATGATAAAAGATTTAATCTGAGGTTGACTCTAATAAGCCAAGAATGTGCAAGTCATCCAGACCCAGCAAAAATCTCTAGAATAACCATGAAAGAAAAACTAAAAAGAACATTTAACCAGTAATCTGATAGAGAGTGAAAATTTAAAGAATAAATAATGTTTTATTACATTAATTGGCATCAGGTTAGGGCAAATAGAGAAAACAAGTAAAAACTAAAGAATAAGACTTCAAATATAATCCCTACACCAAAGTTTACATTGAACATAAATGGAGTAAATACACTAATTGAAAGACTCATATTATCTCTTAAATGAACTTTTTAAAGCTTAACTACATGCTGCTTACATATATGCTAGATGCTGCTTGTTTTATTTGTAAAGACACAGTCAAGTTCAGAGTAAAAGAATGAAAGTAGAGATCCCATGCAAACATCAGCCCCCAAAAGACTCCTGTGCCTATGTTCATATCAGACAAAGTAGACTCTAAGACAAGACATATTATTAGAAATGAAGAGAGAGATTTTATAATGATTAAAGGGAAAGTTCATCAACAAGATAAAATAATTCTAAGTGTGTTCCACCTAATAAAATGGCCCCAAAATATATAAAGAAACCAAACAGAAGTAAAAGCAAAACCATAGAAATCCACAAATTTACTCAGAGATTTTAATACAGTTCTCTCAGTGGAAGACAGAATAATCAGAAAAAATAAAATCAAAAAGTTTATAGAAGAATTAAAAGCCACAGTTAACAAATTTGACCTGTTTGATATACATAGAATACCACACCCAACAACTTCAGGATACATATTCTTTACAAGTGCACACAAAACTTTTCTTAAAATAGAATTTATGTTGGATTATAAACCAAGTCTCAATATTCATAATATATTCTATGATCAGAGTAGAATTGAGCTAGAAATCAATAACAAAATGATAACCAGAAATTCTTTCCTAATTGTATGGAAATTAAGCAACACAATTCTGAATAATATACAATCAGAGAAGAAATCATAATGGAAATTAGAAAATGTTTTTAATTAATTTTTATTGGCGTATAGTTGCTTTACAATGTTGTGTTTGTTTCTTGCTGTTCAGCAAAGTGATTCAGTTATATGTATACATATATCCCCTCTTTTTTAGATTTCCTTACCATTTAGGTCACCACAGAGCACTGAGTAGAGTTCCTTGTGCCATACAGCAGGTTCTCATTAGTTATCTATTTTATATATAGTAGTGTATATATGTCAATCCCAGACTGAATAATAATAAAAACAAGTTATACCAAAATTTGCAAATAAAGTAATACCTAGAAAGAAATGTATAGCCTTAAATACATTTATTGGACATGTGTAAAGGCTGAAAAATTATGATCTAAGCCAAAGGCACTTAAACTTCTTGGTCTCAGGACACCTTTGTAGTCTTAAAAATCATTGAGGATCCCAAATAACTTTTGTTTATGTGAATAATATCAATCATTATTTACCACATTCTAAATTAAAACTGAGACTTTTAAAAATATTTATTAATTCTTTTTAAGTAACAATAATGAATCAATTACATGCTAACATTGATAACATCGTTTTAGAAAAAAATTATATTTTCTAAAGCAAAATATTAAGTGAAAAGTTTGGCATTGTTTTGCATTTTTGAAAATTTCTGTAATGCCTGGCTTAATGGAAAACAGCTGTATTCTCATATTTGCAGCTGTATTCAATCTGTTGTGATATTTTGTTTTGGTTGAAGTATATAAAGAAAATTCAGCTTCACATAGCTATGTAGTTGGACAAAGAAGTATTTTAATAGCCTTGTCAGATAATTGTGTAGGTCTTCTTTGATACTACACCAAAATTTGGCGGGTATAGTTTCTTAAAGGTTAATTGCAATACGAAATCTGAACCCATGTGAATGCACTTTCTATACTCTGTTGCATTAAAATCCATTGTCTCTCTTACACATTGAGTGGATCTTTCACTCATACATGATTTTATAACCTTATGCAATGGTCATTTGGAAAATATTAGTTTACTGAGTTATGTAGATCTTGCAAATATCAACACATTATCCTTATACAATATTTTTAAATTACACTTATTAATGTCTCTACCTATCTCATTATAAAAGTCTCAAAGTATAGGTAAGGTATCAAGTTCACAATTAGTGGGACCAACCTTTCCACTTTGACTGGGACTATTCCAATTTTAGCACCGAAATTCCTGCATCCCAGGAAACCCCACGGTTCTAGGCAAGCTAGCATGGTGGATCAATAGTCGGTGAATGCAAGTCTTCCAAAATTTTCAATTTTGCTTAAAAGCTTGAAGATTGTCATTGGCAACAAATACTCTCAGTGATTTTTCTTGAAATGACAGGCCCATTTTATTCTTCTTTTGGGAAAATGTCTGCTAAATACCCAAGTTGGAATAACCAAAACTTGTCTGTCAGTTATTTTTTCAAGTAAAATAGCAATCCATGAAAACAGTGGGTTAGTTCACTTTGTGTCACAATCACAAAAGTGCTTTTCTTTGAGTCAATCACTGGACTTCAGTATTCAGTAGAAATGCTTTATGTATATTTCTTATTTTGCCATACAGAATATTTATTAAAAGAAAAATCTAATTAATATTTTTTACCACTCATCAAATATACTGTTTAAGTGAAATGAGCATTTTGTTTGTAAGTATGTGGCATTAAAGAATATAATGACTAGTAATACACTTTGGTGCTACTATGCTAATTCAAGCTAGAGCACCAACAATTTTATTCACTGTTGTTTTTACACCATCAATAAAAATAACGACACCGTAGAAAAGGTAATGAATATTCTATTATATTGCTTTAGTATTATTATGAAAGTATATTTTACTTCATTGGGATCCTAAATTTCCTGGGTAGTCCCAGGGTTCACAGAAGTTAATTTGAGAACTAATGCCCTAAATACTCATATCTAGAACCCAAAAACAAAAAGTAAGTTGAGCCCAAAGAAATGAAAAGTATAACAGAACTTAAGAATTCAATTTGTAGGTTTAATAGCAAATTAGAGACAGCAGAAAAAGAAAGAAGAATAAAGGTAAGAGCATAAACCAGCTAAACATGAAGCAAATACAGTAGAAAATAAACACAGCCTGAAGTTGGCTTTTTGAAAAATCTAACAAAATATATAAATGAAGATAGTGAGACTGATCAAGAAACAGGGAGGCGACAATACCAAGAACAACAACCAAAAAAGGTCATTGATGTAGACATTTTAGACATTAAGAAGATGGTATTTTGAACAACTTCGTGTCAATACATTTGGAGAATTTAGGTGGAACAAGCAAATTCATTGAAACATACAAAATTGACTCAAAAAGAAATAGAAAATCTGAAAAGTTTGATGTGTATTAAACATGTGGTTCAAAGACATCCCCCAGGGAAAACTCAATGTCTAAGTGACTTCCTTAGTGAATTCTTCTGAACATTTAAGAAAGAAACGATGCCTATCTTACTCAATCTTTTTCAAAGCCTAGCAAAAGAGAAACCACTCTCTCAATTTGTTTTTTGAAACCAATATAATCTTAACACCAACATCTGATAAGAGCATTATGAAAAAGAAAAATTACAGGCCTATCTCTCATTAATTTGGATGCCAATTTACCAAATAAAATATCAACAAACCAAATCTGGTATGAAAGAAAAAGGCAAATGCATCACATCTCCACAGGGTTTAAGAATCCAATGTTAGTATAATATTTAAAAATCAGCCAATGTAATTGACTACATTGACAAAATAAAGGAAAAAATCTGCAATCATTATAGCAGATGCAGAAAATGAATTTAATAAAATTAAGCATTCATCTATAATGAAAAATCAACAAATTAGAACTAGAAGAGAATTTCCTTGATTTGACAAAGGATACACACACACACACACATACCAGCAATGATCATAATTACTGATGAAACATTGAAACTTACCCCCAGAAACTGGAAAAAAGACAAAAGTGTTTGCTGTTATCACTCTCATGAGAACGTTGTACTAGACGTCCTAAGTAGTGTAATAAAGCAAGAAAAATAAAAGTATGAGTGTTGGGAAGGAAGAACCAAAACTAATTATTTTCAGGTGACATGATTATGTACGTAGAATATCTTACAGATAAATTATTAGACTTAAAGCATCTGGGTTCAAGGTCAATGTACAAAAATCAAAATTGCATTTCTATACACTAGAAATAAACAACTAGAATGTGACTTTTTTCATTGACACCAGTTATAATAGCATCAGGAATCACATACATAGAAATAAATCTACTAAAAGATGTACAGAGTCTACACAGAAAACAGCAAATCACTGAAAGAAATTACAGGAGATCGAAATGAGTGGAAATATATACCATGAGCATTGATTAACAGACTCAATAGCGTAATTATGTCAGTTCCCTAGAGAGTCAGTAAAACCCCAGTCTTAAATCCCAGGAGGTATTTTGTGTGTGAAGTTGACAAACTGATTTTAGTATTTATATGGAAATGCAAATGACACTCTGGAAGTCAAAAAATGTATTACTCTTTAATAAGAGAAAGATGTATTTCCCAAGTCAATTACTAAAACTCACGATGCAAGGATAGAATAAAGAGTCCAGAAACACAAGCATATACAATTATATGATATATGTGTATGTACATATGCATATATATGAATATTCATAGCCCAAAAGTGGAAGCCACCCAGATGTCCTTCAACAGATGAATGGTTAAAAAAACTGTGATCCATCCATATCATGGAACACTACTCAGTGATAAAAAGGAATGAACTATTGATACAACAGCTTGAATGAATCTCAAATGAATTATGCTGAGTGAAAAAAAGCCAATCCCAAAAGGTTATATACCATATGGTTCCACTTATATAATATTTTTGAAATGGCAAAATTACAGAAATGGAAAACAGATTAGTGGTTACCAAGGATCTAGGTATGACTACAAAAAGGCAACATGAGGGATACTTGGGGTGATGGAGATATTCTGTCTTGACTGCATTAGTGTCAGTATCCTGGTGCTGATACTCTACTATGCGATGCAAGATGTTACCTTTGGGGGAAACTGGGTAAAACATGTATTGAATCTCAGTATTGTTTCTTACAATTGCATGTGAACCTACAGTTACCTCAAAATAAAAAAGTTTAATTAAAAAATATTTGTGAGCACCAAAACAAAACAAAACAAAACAAAAAAACCCAAAGAACTGATGTACATTTCATTAAAAAGCTTCAACAAATGGCTAATAAGCATATTAAATAGTGTTCAACATAATTAGTCATCAAAGAACTGTGATTTTCAAACAGCAAAGAGATATCACTGCTTAGCCACCAGAACAGAGGGGGGGAATGACAGTGCCAAAGTGTTGACAAGATGCAAAACAACTGGAACTCTTACCCACTGCTGGTCAGAGTATGAACTGATGCAGACACTGGGAAACCTGCTTGAGGATCTAATCAGGCTGATGACTCACATAGTCTACGACCGAGCCAGTCCGTCCCTAGATATATATATACCCAGCAGAAGTGCACCCGTGTGTTTCCCAAAGGACGTGCACAAGAACATTCTCAGCAGTGCTGTTTGTAATTGACAAAACTTGGGGGACCCACAGATATCCATCAACAGTAGGACACGTGATTATATTGCAATACTTCCATGTAGTAGAATATTATGGGCAGTGAACACGAACAAAGTATTGTTACATATACTGATGAACCTTGGAGAAATATTGTTGAGCTAAAAAGCCAGATGCAACAGACACAAAAGTGGATGAAACATAATTTCATACACATTCAGTTTTAAAACAGGTAAAATTAAACTATGGTCATAGATGTCAGAATGGTGGTAACTTTTGGCAGGGTAGTAACAAGAAGGAAACATAAGGAAGGCTTCTGTCGTCTGGTAACATTCCATACTCAACAAGTAGAAATGCAACGAAATTAAATGTGGTAAGCACCAGGATAGGCGCGTTTATGGCGGGGACCTCAGGGAACCACTTACTCTGGCTGAAAGGAGAGCAATGATGAGGAATAGACAAGGTGGGAGAAATTCATGATGAGACGTGAACAGTGATGGGGTCCTGGATACAAGCACAAGAGGTAGAAGCACGGAAATGTCAAGGACAGTCTCATTCTCATTAAATTCTTGGAGGGGGCAAGGTGATGCTTAAATATGATTGTTTAATCCTAGGAAGAGAAGACCAGGGAGTCCTGTAATAATAGACAAGCAGTGTAAACAAGTACAATTATGGAAGATGAAATATTAGAAAAGGAGAAATCTCTTAGTGATAGAGTAATGCTAGGAAGTACAGTTTTCTGATTTGCTGCTAAAACACATCCTCGATTGTAAAGAACATTGTTTTCGTACTATAACAGGAGAGCTCACAAAAGTCAGCATCCCTGATACTCCACGTTTGCTTCAGCACCACACACACTGGTTTATGTGTGATTTATTTATCCACCTCTTCCGGTCTCTTTATAGTTATTAATGTCCCTCTTCAATGTATAATTTAAGAGGATGTGTAATTGACAATGTTGTGAGTTCAATTTTTTAATGCCAATTAAAAGATGCCACACCAATTATTTTTCCAACCTCTTACTGACTTAATCCTCAAGACTGTCCTGCCTGGCTGAGATCAGTCTTACTGCTCCAGAAAGAGGTGAGCCAGCAGGGTAACAGGTGGAGCATGTTAGAAGCTGTGCTCACACGCAGTGGCACACGTGTTCCTGTGGGTGCCCACGCGGTACTGACAGCAGCCTAGCATTTATGGTGGGACGTGGCGGCACATTTCAGTAGATGGACTCATCCTCTGAGACCCAGATTTGTGGTGGTGGAAGCCCACTTTCTTCTTCATTTTGTGTAGAAAGCATCGTGTGTCCCTCTGCTTTCAGAGCAGCCCAATACTGCAGGGTAATAGAAATGAAATCCATGCCTAAAATGATTAACATTTGAAGCCAAATTCCTCCTGCTCAGAGAAGAGGAGGGAATTTAGACCATGTTCTCCAATTACTGGTGCTCAGTGCTATTTGCTGAACTTACAGGCAGAAAATACTCATTTCAGATGCAGCCAAAAAGGCCAGTCTACCATGTTTATAACTGTGTTCTTTTCCCCTGTACTTGAAAAGGAAAACATTTTGATAAAACCTTTAGAAGTCTTTACCCATAGCTCTCTAAAACCTGAAGGAAATGAGGGATGGGCTTTTCCACCAATGAGAAGCCTCCGTTCGGGGTCCCATGTCCCAGAAGAGCAGAGGTGCCTGGGGGATGCCAAGTCCCATCCCACGAGACTCAGGGCATCCTCGGATGGGAGCCGCCAGCAGAACTGAAGTGGGGTTGAGCGTGTGCCATTAGCGTCTGCAAGTCTGTACTTGAACTGCCCTTTGTTCTGCGGGGTTTATTTCACCCATAATAGACCGTGTTGACTTCAAAGCAGCCCCTTTGCTTGTGGGGTGATAGGCTAGGAGAATAGAGCTCATTAACAGTCCTCCCTTTCAAATGGAAATTGTCCTGCCTTTATGGAGGGAGACTGGAGAGCCCTTCGTAGAATGAACACTGCTTCTTCTTTTCTCTCCATGACTCTTTGGGTCCTTGCTTGCTTCTGGGCTGAGACAGGGAGAGTGGGAGAGGGAAATTAAAGGGATATTCACATCGCTCTTCCCCTCGCACAGGCTGAAAATGGGTTAACCAGAAATACTTAGAAACCGCTCAGTCTCAAAGGATTGGGTCCCCCCATCACGGCCCCCCAAATGATAATGTAAGAAGACGACAGTCTTGTGTGTCAACCATTTGGCCAATTTGTGCCAGAGCACAAACGTGCACACGCACACACGAGCGTACACACATGTGAGCACACGCGCACACACAGTGCATGGAGTTGAAGGATGGCCACACCCTTTCAGTACTGAGACCTCCCTCTATGGCCTCTTATACTGTCCTTGGGTTGCTGTTTGTTGCCCGGGCTGCAAGCAATGGCTGGACATCCAAGCCCAGGATCCCAGGGAGCTTGAGGGAGGAGGAGCTTCTACCCCAGGGTAGGGCAGGTGATCCTGGAGATGATTTTGATTTGACAATGACAGGGTCAAACTGCAGCTCTAGGAGCAGCCTCTGGGGGCTCTTTTCCCCAGCACAACCATGCTGTGGTTGCCGCCTTCCCGGGATCACGAAGGCCTCCTATCCCCACGCTTCTCTCTCCCCAAGGACCCTGTCCCTACAGAGAAATCCCGCCGGAGGAGGTCTGCAGCCTCCAGGCTAGTAAAAAGGGAAGGACATCAGACACCACTAAGCCACCAGAGCTAGGAAGGGAAGATGGACTTGCCAGATAAGCATAATGGGACCTGCGGAGAAATTTCAGGGACAGAGAAACGACATTAAATGCCTGAAGGGAAAAACCTGTGGCAAGCTTAGGGATGCATTGCTGCCGAGGCAGAACTTGGCAGGGCCCGGGCCTTTCTCAATACGACATATGTGTTAATGGATCCAAAATATTGAAAGCAAATATTGACTCTGACTCCTAAAAACCCTTTAATTATTTATTTTGAATAATTTGATACTCAAGTAAATTAATGCTAAAGCATTTCTCCGTTTGTGCCAAATCAGTGCCTCTCAGTGGGAACTCAGTCCATCTTTGCAGGCAAGCGCTCACTCTCAGTAGGCAGTCCATTTCTGCAGAGTGCCATTAAGTTAATTTCAAAAAGAACCAGTAAAGGTATATGGAGCAGGCAGTAATAGCATGGAAAATATCCAAAATTACTAGACCCAGCAGCAGAACTTGGATGCCATTTTCATGCACTAATAATTTGTAGTCTACGTATTGAAGGTAACTATAAACTGACTACTTTCTGTGCTAAAGCATTCAAGTAATTAAAAATACGCCATTTGTTGTCTACCTTTCAACATTTGGGAACAAGATGCCTTTTTTTTCTTTTCCTGGGTAAATGCATCTTGCAGGCTCTTACCCAAAGCGACGCTGAAGTCCCGTGTCAAAAAGGTGATTTCCGTGTCCTTGTTTTCCTTCAGGAATGTAAAGTGGATTTGCCCACCAGGCCAGCGGGTGAGCTGGGTTTGCTCTGGAGAGGTTGCCTGGAAACCGATTTCATTTTAGATGAATTACTATGTTAGGAATTTGTTAATAGGGACGATTCTGGATGAACTACGTGAAATGAAGCATCTGACAACAGAAGGACCCCACCAAAAGCCATCATATGCTTTTGTTTGAGGTGGGCTGGGGGGGGGGCGGTTAAAAAAACATGGGCAGGAAAAAAAAATGTCAGACGACATGTTTTAACTTCCAAGACCAGGTAAAAAGAAAACGAAGTATTTTAAGTTCGTATGAACCTCGTATGTTAGAGCATTTTCCGCTGCCTCGTGGATTTTCAGGAGGAATTATCTCTTTCAGTTCCATCTCATCCCCAACAGCCACTGTTTAGGCTGTTTTCATACACTACCTATTTTTATAAGTCCCTATAGAAAAGGGATCAATTTAACCAAGGAAGGTTCAAAAAGAGCAATCTTTTTACTATTCATGAAGGATATCAATATTACTGCAACCAGACTCAACCAGAGCCATTGTTCCTTTCCAACTCCTAGAGAAGGTGTAATTCTGACAGTAAAAAGCCATTCAACTATTCTTTGTGTGTAAGCTACAACCACACAATTAGTCAGGTAATCGCTCCAAAGGACAGCAGCTTTGATCTTCAGAATGAAGAGATGTGAAAATGACAAAGAAGCAGAGTTCTGCACTGGATTTTCCATATGACCTGGATTTACCTTAATTCAGAGATGCTGGTTAGTCCTGTAAGTGTCGAGTTCATAAGTGTTAGTCCTGTAAGTGTTAGTCCTGTAAGTGTCGAGTTCATACCAGGTGGCATGGCGTCAGGGGGACTATAGCTTCCAGACTCACAAAGTGGTGGGTCTGTTTAAGGCTCTCTCTGAAATTATCAGGTGGATTTGGAAATTCTCTGGGTAATTTCCCCAAGAGAATTCCATTGCCTCTTGAGGTTTCAACAGTCCCTGGAGAAGACCTGTCTCAGCATTTTAAAGGAGGCAGCACAGAGGCCTTGAAACCAAGGAGTGGGAAGTTCAAAGGTAGGTTCCCAGCCCCACCTGTGTCCTCCAGACCATATGGGCCTTCCTATCACCACATCTGATGTGTCACCCTTGCTGGCTTTTCTCTTAGTCTGGCCCACCTCACTTCCTTCTGGTCAATTACAGAGTGGTCCTCTGCCTACCCAGAGCTAAAACCTCAACACAAGCACACCAGGGGATGTTTCAGACCACTATAGGGGGTGTTTTTCTGAGGCTCCTTCGGCATTTCATGCCCTCTGGCTCTCCCTGATGAATCAGGCTGCGTAATGATATCACTCATATGTATCACAGTCTGTAGTTTGGAACGTGCTTGGGCTGCATTCCCAGGTGTACCCTCTGCGGTCCCCTGGGAAGCCCACAGAACTATCTGCTCTATAAATGAGGAAACCCTGGAGACATCCCCAGGTCCCGAAGCCAGAGGAACTCAGGAGTCAGCCGAAGACTCGTCCAGAGGCTGTCCAAACTCAACACACTAACCCTGGCACCCACAGAGCTGGAGACGATGAGACAGAAGTGGATGAGTCAGAGGCTGGAGGAAGGGTCCCCTCCCTCCCTCCCTCCCCTGGTGGCAGAGGTGGGCGGCCACACCAGGATTTGAGTTCAAAGGCCTTGAAAGACCCCCTTGTCAAAATCTCTTCTTCAGTCAAGGCCTGATGCCTTGAAACAAGAAATTCCCACCTTTCCGTTCCCTACCCTAGGCTAAAGGAGCATGTCTGGAAAGTGTTACATGGGAGGGGAAGCCCATTAACTAAGGATCCCTCATTAGCCCACATTTCCAAATTTGCACTCAGCAGGACCCAAAAGGAATGGCATTTAGTACTGGAACATCTGGATCAGAGAGACAGAAGGGAGGGAGGAGCCGGGAGTAGTCGGGGTGAGAAATAGGGCAGAGGGAACCTTCCCTAGGAATTGGAAAACCCTGAGCAGGTGCTAAGTGCCTCAACTGGATGGAAGATGAAGGACAGAGAGAGAGATGGACAAAAGGAGATGTGCACACAGCTGCCAGAGGCCGATAGGGCCAAGGAGGCTCCTTCCCCAGCTTTTTTTAAGGACGCATCATGGACAAGCCAAGACAATAGACGCCATCTTGGCCTGGCATGTGCTGCAGGAGCTGCCAGCAGAGCACGACGACGGTGGGACTCAGTGGTGAGCTTGTGAGCGCCACCATCTCTCCTGCCTTGGAACATGGCACCAGCATCGGAAGCCAGACCTGGGTGCCACCTGGGTCATGAGATAAATTGCTTGGGTGTGTCTTCTTCTCTCTCCCCAGTGCAAAGGACATCCCACACTGGGCAAGGAAAGATAGGGAAAAATCCTTTATAAAACCTTCTGGTGCCATTCGACTGAGGGTGACCCCCAAGCCATTCCTGAAGGATGTTTGCTGAGGACCTTTCAAGCAGCAACAATGGAAGCCAACGTACCAGATGTGGAAATTTGGCTGAGAAACAAGCCCTCCCCTTTCCCAGGCATCTGACCCACGAGATGCAGGGGTTCAGAGTCCTCAGGGGGCAGCAGGGTTGGGTTTCAGTCTGAGTTGTTGGCTTTCTGAGGACCCACCCTACGGACTCTCAGGTAAAACTTGCAAAATATTCCTTGCAGACTAAGTGAGGACCCCTGGATCAAACCCAAACTCGGAAGCCAGGAAATCCACTTGCAAACAAAATGAGGTTCTGAGACACACTGCACATGTGTAGCGTGTGAACTCAGAGCTTGGAAACTAAAGCTGAATTGTGCAGATTCCCATCCAGTGGAACTCCAAGAAACACGTGCCAGGGTTCATGACATATGATAGTGTGTAACTTCATTTTCTATAATACATTTCACACAAATTATACCCCGCCTTGCTTTGTGGAGTTAAATACCCTATGAGAATTCACCCAGAGTTAACATACGAGAATATTCTGGTCCCATAATATATGAAGTCAATCCTTGGTTTCTTATGGAATTTAAAACACACACACACACACACACACACACACACACACACACACACACACACAGTGGAGAGGGTAGATTTTCTTTTATTCAATGCTTTACTGCATAAAGACAGATCGTGGTATTTTATTTAATACAACAATTTTCAAACATTTTGACCTGCTTTCTCAAATGGCACCAAAAATATCCTACATGGTAGGAAAATAGTGCAAGCAGAGGTAGGTAGAATATGTCCTGCTGAAAGGATGGATTGGGGGCCAAACGACGGAGAGATTAAGGATACAGGCAGCAGCTCCTCTCCCCCCCATAGGGATACCCTGTAGGCAGTGCAGAAAATGTAGTAACTACGACTAAAATTGGCTTTAATCATTGCTACTAATAAAGCGCCAAGGATATATGGCAATTTACTATGCTGTCGGCAAAACGAATTGCTTAAGGCACGTTAGCGGCGCATTAGACAACACATACACGGTAAGTAAATTATGATTACAATAAGCATAGAGTAAATATTGAGTGGGCGTTAGCACAATAACTCTTTTCAAAAATCTTTTAAAGATTCCTCCCCCCGTGAATCTGTTTATCGTCTTCTACAATAGTTATCAAATTCAAGAAGCATATTTCTGATTCTATAAACTGTTTTTGATTGGTCTTTTTGATTTTTTTCAATTGGTAAATGAAAGAATGATGTCATATGACAGCATTAAATACTATTAAACAGACCATAACTAACATTCGCTGTATAAATTATACATAAGCTGACACTTTTATGCACTTTGTGAAGAATTGCTTCATGGGTTATGCAATCTTTTCCAAAACAGGCTCCACGGAATAACACGACTGGTTATGTTTCATGGCTACAAATCGGTAACTGAATTAGCATTCATTTATTAAGTTTTCACAGGGAGCACTTCTCATTCAAATACTTGTAGATTATAATTTATTTTTATCTGAGGCATAACTTTTCACGTGGCATTTTTGCCAAAATCAATACAACCGGAGCCAAGCCCTGTTCCCTGTTCAGACCCTCCTCTCCTTGGCTACTTACATACATGTGTCTTTTCTAGCTGGGAAGATCAATAAATGAGTCTGCCTCATGATCATAATCTTTGCCAAAATGCTGAGCTGAATATTATTTTTTTACCAGTTCAGCCCATCACACTCAGGACTCTATTCACACACTTTTTAAACAGCTTTTGTATTCTTAAACAAGGAGTCCGGGCTTTTGCTAGATGGCAGAAAGCCTGCATATTTCACTTCTGAAACACACGGGAAGTCCAGGCCAAGAGTGATGATGACAGCAACGGTTTCGAGATTGCCCAGATTAGCATAGAGAACGCGCAGAAGCTTGGGTACCACACCTCTGGATGTAGTCGGTCATGTCAGGTTCCCCAGTGGCATGTGGACTCTTGGACTCTGTTCCAAACACACACGGACAAAATATTTTCTTCCAGTCACAGGCAACATGCACAGTGGGTAAGGTCCAGCAGCAAAACACGGCCGGGTTCGTGGGACACGAAAGTCTCTGGACCACCAATCTGCTGCTCTGCATCATCAGAGCAAATGTTTACAAATGACAGGTACAGTCATGGACACCCGAAAACAGGGATCTTCTGTGAATTTCAACCTTCTGGATAATCCTGGTGAGTGGGAAGGGCTTTAGATTCTAATCATTTATTTTATATGGTGAAGATGCATTATTCCCTTTAATATTCAGTGGTTTCCTTTCAAGTTACTAAAATCTAGACAACACCATGTATACAGCCAAATATGTACCAGAAGATATAAATTTTACAATGCATAAGACCTCAACAAATCTATTATTGTTATCGGCATTACTGAGTTTTAATTGATACATCTGTCATGCCTCAAGTTCAAATTCTGGGTAATGTTGACTCTTGTTCGACAGATTTGCGTCTACCTCTAAAGTCATGAGAATACACTCCAACCACCCCTGTGCCATTTTAGTCCACTTCTCTGTACATTTCATACTTAGCCAAACTGCTCTAAGCAAATTCTGACACCAGTAAGGATTTTACTGTCACTGAGACATTTTGCATTTGTATATAATTGAAGAAAATCCTCCTTGCTTACTTAGGAGTTACTGTGGCTACTCAGCCCACACCCAATGTGACAATCAGAACTCGATGAACCCAAAATTACCACCCATTCCAAGGTTGGTGTCTAAAGCAGTTTGGACAAAGCAACCTGTGTTCCCTGAGGGAGGCTCAAAGCAGACACTGGCCGGGGGGTGGGGAGGGTGCTGGGAGCCTGAGAGATGCCACAGCGCTGGGGTCAGTGTCCAGGCTGAATACTGGGGGTACCTTTGTCATGGCTGGTCAATGAGAATTTCAAAAGAGGAGAGTAGATTGTACACAAAAGGTGTAAGAGACGTATTTCTATCTCAGGAAAATGTGTATATAGAGAGGTGCACACATACAGAAGTTACACATATATATATGAATGTATGTATGTATCAGATAAAATTATGGCTTTTTATTCCCACTGCAGCCACGAAGGAGGGTTTGCAACCTGTAGATACAGTTCTCTGTGCTCTGGCCTTTCCCACCTGAGCTGCAGCCGAACCTGTCAGGTTTCTCTAACTTCCCCACAGGAAGTGACCCAGAAACACCACAGAAGCCACCAGTGGGGTTTCAACAGGATTTCAGAGTCAGGATGAGGAAGACACAAGTGGCAAACAAGTAGAGTATGGACTGAATGTTTGTGTCCTGCCCAAATTCAGATGTCGACGCTCTACCCCCAATGTGACTGTATTTGGTGATGGGACCTTTAAAGAAGTAATTAAAGTCACATGAGGTCATATGGGTGGGGCCCTGATCCAATAGGACCAGTGCCCTTAAAA
Organism: Balaenoptera borealis; assembly: GCF_965194805.1. NCBI lineage: Eukaryota > Metazoa > Chordata > Mammalia > Artiodactyla > Balaenopteridae > Balaenoptera > Balaenoptera borealis. The sequence continues at coordinate 114,559,922 of NC_138874.1, forward strand.
AACAAGGAAAAGACTCCAGAGTACTCTCTCCTCTGTGTGAAGACACAGCAAGAAGGAGGCTGTCTGCAAGCCAAGGGGAGAGCCCTCACCAGAAACCAAACACTGGCAGAACCTGACCTCTGGCTTCCAGCCTCCATAACTGTGGGAAACTAAATCTCTGTTGTTTATGCCTGTGGGTGTTTAGTTGGGGCATCTGGAGCAGACTGACACAAGGAGTGAATACACCCAAGGCCCAAGTGTGGCTGTGAAGTGCCTCAGTAATGCTAGAAATGTGAAATGACTCCAGGTTAAAACTCCCATGAAAAGGACTGGCTACAGAAATGGTCACATTTCGGTTTTATACTTGGGATTGTAAAGTATACCATTGGCATATTATTCTTTTTATGTCGAGGTTCTGGACATTCCATGCGAACAAGGAATTATAAAAAAGAGAACGTTTGCACTCCGTGATCCTGTCTGTGATCCCTCACTTACCATCTTTGCTGATGACTCAAATCTATACCTTGGCCTAAAATTCTCTCTTGAGCTCCAGACAGGCATCTAATAACAGCCAATTCTCCTGAGCAGGAATGCGTGCCAGGCGGGTTCTAGATGCATCACGTGAGCTGGCTCCTATAACCCTGATACAAGCTGGGAGGAAGGTCAGGTCTAGGACCACAGACACTGGTGTCGGTGGTCTGTCTCCAGAGCCCACACTGTTATCAGCATGATCAGCTAAACACCTGCCATCTCTCCAGTATCCCACGGGTACTTCAAAATCAACATGTACCAAAACTTAACTCTACCCCTCACTCCAAATCTGGCCCACCCCCTGCGCTCCCTGCCTTGGAGGATGGAACTTCCATAGACCTGTTCATTTCTGATGGTTCACCTGGATGCTACAATTCAGGGCTCACCTGTCATTCACCCCACTCCCCTCCTCTGCTTCCCCACAGGGAAACAAAGGAAACCCCGGGATGTGGCCGCCAGGATTTAATCATTAACACAGGAGATCTTACAAGAGAAGGATGAGATCCCCTCCAGGGGTGGCAGCAAAGGTAGGTTAGCTTTCACGTAACCCCCTGCTTGAAACACTTCAATGGACCCCTGATCAGCACAGCTCCCCCAGCATCTACACCTCCGCTGCTGCCCTCCTGAACACCAAGCCTCAATCACATCCTGAAGCCATGGTTGCAGCACTCTGCTTGGTCATCTGGTTTTGGTGCCCGTTGCCCCCTCTTTCTGCACTGTCTCCATGCTTCCTCGACTCTCCTACTCTCCTCTGGGACCCCGTTTGGATGGCGCCTCCTCTGGGCAGATTCCCTCAACCAAATGATTCATCCCACCCTAAAACCCAGCAATGTCTGACACCCCACCTCCCCCATGAGTTTTCCACATCTGTACACAACTCAGCTTCTATTTTCTGGTATTCTTTTAAGAAAGTGACTCATTTTTTTCACTCAGATTTACTTTGAAAATAAAAATCCTTTACATCATTATGATGAACAGGCAATCCAAATCACCTTTTAAAATAAATCGCTAACTGCAAAGGAAAGTGAATCAATGTTCTTAAAATTACAGCAATATGTTGATAAGACCTATTTTCAGGGATAAGCAGATTATAGCTTTTCTCTTTGTCATTATCAGAAGGATCCAAAGACAATGGGCACAGAGGTAACTTCCTAACTATGTAATTCAATGCCACTTAATGCCACACTGTGCTATCATAAAGGCTGCTCACCTGAGGGCAGAGGTGCCACCCACCTGCTGGGAAACTTGGCCCTGAGGGTCTTGTCTGTGTCTCATCCATCGCCCTCTAGCCTCTAGTCTCCTGGGAGTTAAAGACCAGTCCCACCCCACCTAACACAGCACTGGTATTTTTGCATGTGTTGAATAAATACTTGTGGACTAAATGAATATATCAAAGACTGAGAAACACAAAATTCTGTGGCTAATCAGAAAGTAAATGTGTCCCATTATAAGCGTTTGGCAGGAGGGGAATCTGAACCACAAAAGCACGTTGAGATAACTCACGGATTTTCAGACAGGACCTGGACAGCTCCTGGATGGGACCTCCCATTGAGCAGGGACCCACTGCATCTAGAACCAGACTTGTGTGATAAAGGACGCTACACCCTACTTGTGTCTTTCTTCATCCACTCCTGTCTAAGAACAAGGAGAAGAACAGCCGATAACCTTACTTTTATATTTAACTGGCAAGCAAGTCCAAAATGAAATCTCTATCTTCCCAGGCAGGCACACCAGCCTGCGTTTGAAGCCATAAGATCATCACCAGGGCACCAGGGCAGAATGGGCTGGAATCTTTGCAGGGAAAAACCAGGTCTGTGGCAGCCATTGGCAGAATGCCAAGGCAGTGAAGGATTTGTGCTAAAACCTCTCTTCTCATCCACTTCAGCAGAGCATTCAGGCACTCAGCACAAAGCCTGCCTTTCAGAAGTGTGTGTGTGTGTGTGTGAGAACATGTGGTGGGGACGGGAGGGAGGCGCTCTGTGCAGGGAAAACTTACCTTCTAATCGCACCAAGAGTCTCACATGCCTTGGTCTTCATGATTTAGGATGTCCATAGACATTCAGAACCTGGGCCTTGTCACACATGGAGAATGCCTGTGTGTTCTGTCATCACCTCTTCCTGTCCCATTTGGCAGAGGAGTGTTTGCTGCTCGGAGATGTTGTGATTGCCCAGGTTAAAGATGCCAGCTACCTGTGCAGGTGGTGGACCACCTAGGACTGACCTTTCGAGTCAAATGATGACAACTTTTTCTGCACATTGATCCTTTGCAGGAAACAAATGGCATTCTGGAAGGCATTTGACTCTGTAGATGCTTTTGGTTAAAAACTAAACAAAACCAAAAAGAGCACACGTGGTTTTTAGCATTGTGGGATGGGAACCAAGAGACTTGAGTTCAATTCTCAACTCTTCTTCTTCACCACTGGATGACTCTGAGCTTCTTGAATTTACCATTTCTTCATCTATATGGGAAAGGTGAACTGTTGAACTTGAAGGTTTGTGCAAACTCCTAAATTCTATTTCCAGGCTTCCTAGGAGACCCTAGGAAAGATGTGCAGGTGGGTGAAGACCACCTACAGAACCTGGGTTGCTTGTAGGTGCACAAGAGGGTCACCTGATGGGAAACAAAAGTACCCCCACTCTGGTCTAATTTTTGCCTGGGACTTTATTTCTTTGCTTGTCCTTACAAAAGTGACTCTTTAGCCATGTTGGAAATGGAACATTCGATTCAGGAAATATTTATTGTGTACCTACTGCTTCAACACTCTTCTAGGGGCTTGTCCATCCATGAACAAAATGAAGATGCTTCTCTTGGTGGAGAACCATAAAATTAACAATAAACATAAGCAGTACCTCACATAGTGAAGTAGCTGGTCAGTGATATGGGAAAAAGTAGAAAAAAATGGAGCAGAGTGAAGCAGATTGGCAACCAGGGTGCTGTGGAGGGCTGCCCTGTACACAGACCACCAGTACGGGTGTCACGAGAATGAGACTTTTGGTCAAAGATGTGATGGAACATTATTCTGGATATTTCTGTGAGAGGATTTTTTTTTGGCGGGAGGATGAGATTAACATTGAACTCTATGGACTTTGAGTAAAGCAGATTGCCCTCTGTCATGTTGGTGGGCTTCACCCAATCAGTTGAAGGCTGACCTCTAGAACAAAAGACTGACCTCTCCTGAACAAGAGGGAATTCTGCAGCACCTGCTCTCCTGGGCCTCCAGCCTGCCAGACCAGCCTGCAGAATTTGGGACTTGCCAGCCTTCATAATCATGTGAGCCAGCTCCTTACAATAGATCTCTTCCTAAATATAGGTACATCCTACTCTTCTGCTTCCTGGAGAATCCTGCCTGTCACACTGTGCAGAGAGGCAGGACCACGGGCATCCTGTAGGCCATTGGGAAGACCTCACTCACTTAGGGGCAAAGCCCACAGAGCTCCAAGGCCTGGTGGATGTTTTCACAGAGGCACCACTGGTGCAGGGGGATGGCCTTGAGCACGTTTTCCCTTCCCACTAAAGTGGGGCTCCTCAGTGCAAGAAACCAAGCAACTCCTCCAAGGAAGGGGAGTGGGAAATGAAGGCCCCGTATTTCATGACCTTTGACTGAGAACTAGACCTACCTTCCTAATTTATAAATAACATGGAATTATCTTCTTCCCCTCACACCATGCTGTATCCAGACAACATCAGGTTATATCGAAGAATGCTTGTCAGTGGAGTATGGGGGCCCTGAAAGGTAGGCTGCTCAGAACACTTCTCAGACACAAACGCCGTCCTTGCACGTGCAGCGCGACACTCTGAGAAGAGCGGTAGGCTCCGCATCACCAGCCCTGCTGCCCCCATCTGTCACCGTGAACCCTCCGCTTCCCAGGTCTGCTTGATGCTTCTTCCATGAATCCCTCCACACCCTCGGGAGGAGTAACCAGTGGCCCTTCTTACCCCTCGACATCAGGATGCATCTCCCGTCCACCTTGGATCTTCCCCACAAGGTCTTTCAAGAGCCGAGCCCAGGGGGGTCACCCAGCAAATGCTTCCCCAAGGAAGGGAGGAAGGTCCTTGCGCTGCGGATGTGAATTCCTCCAGAGTTACCAGGAAAGAGTAAGCATCTCCCAAGCCATGCTCAAGGACAGCGCTGCCCCATCTTCTTTCGAGGTGACCCCAGCTTTAGACAGCAGCCTACAGGGAAGGCTGGGGTCAGAGAAGGGATCTGCATGATCTCCCTCTGCCATCCGGGTCCTCCAGGGCATGAATCTGGACACCTGCTCCCTCGTCTGAGACCCTCACCCTCCTGCCAGGGGGCAATTCTCTTGTGGGCACTGGGGCTTCTGACACTAAGTCAAATCTCCCATCTCCATGAGGGCCAGGTGATGCAAACTGACTAAGTTTTCCCCTGACTAAAGTCAGTTATTGCTCAGCATTGGCTTTTGGGGTTTTTTTGCAATTATTTCAGCTTCAAGGAATCTGATGTACTAAACTGATTTAGAAAACAAATGCTGTCACCCACTCTCTCCTCCCTTCCTGACTTCACTGATACTCAGTCTCCCATCGAATAAGCATTGATCCGCTAACCACGTTACAGAGCGCAATAGGAACCTAGAGTTATGGGAAATAAAATAGGAGAATATTTCTCTGATGATGAGAGGATGTCTCAAGATGAAAACACTGTTCTTCTGTCTACATAAAATAAAACATCTTCACGACACACAAGAAATCATATAAGATGTCTGCTGCGGTCTCTCGTTTTGGGTTTTCCAAGCCCAGGCAGAGTTATGTGGTGCCTCATGTGACGGGGAATTCACAACTTTCAAACTTTTTTAATATGAATTTTAAGTAAAGGAACAAGCAGAGGGTCAGGAATGTTCATATTAAAGTTTGTTATTTGTTTTTCTTTTAACTTCTTAAGTTTGAAAATATCCTATCAGTTAAACCACAGAAAGATTTTTATCTCTCATTCACATGAAATAACAGACCACAGCCTTCAGATTAAAATAACAAAAACACTTAAGTAACTCTCGATGTTGTTAAATACAAGATAAATATTTGAGTGTTTTTTTGCCAACATTTTTTACATATTTGTGGAAACATCGAGGGAAAACTATATCCTGTGAGGGAGAAAAATAAGATAGAGGGAGGAGAGTTTTAACTGAGAGTCTCCTACTAAATTACTCCTTACGTGCTGTTTTCCCCGTGGATAAGCCACAGCATTCTTAGGAGCAGATAGTCCTGGGACTTGGTGATACTCTTTGGCACTTCCTACAACTGCCCATGAATAGAAAGAGGGGAAATTCCTTGGTTAAGGTTTACCTCAGTGCACACAAACTCATCTCTGGTAAACAAACAAACTTTTGAGACTTTCAGGGAAAGGATTCTTTGGTTCCCTCGTGGGTTCATGGTGCAGCCAGCATCCCACCATAGAAGCAAAACAGCTCATCCATCAGCCTCCTCCAAGGCCTGGGGCATCTGCAGTTGACTTGAGAAAGAGGGCAAGGTTATCGAGATGTCCCAACGTGAACTACAGCCTCAGAGCGATGGCCATGACCAGCCAGCCACGGGCAGAGCCAATTTGAACCTTCCCCCCGCCATTCAATTTCTCACCTCGGGCACGTGGAATAATTCCGCCAATAGGGATACTCTTTCTGGTTTGTATGCCTCTATCAATGGAAAATCCTATAACACACATAGTTTTCAGAATACGTCACTATCTAGAGAGATCTCTGGATCCCAGTAAACCAACATAGGGCCTTGCACTGTAGATTCCCAATAAATATCAGCAGAATGAATAAATGTCTGGTGAGATTTGCCTCTTGAGATACATAAGCACGGGCAAAGTAGAGTTAATAGCAAATCATTTATGGATTTGTTCACCATGTCTTATTTAGAAGGACAGAAATTTGAAGTTCTTTTTAAATTAATAATTGCTTCTCTCTCCCCCCCCAAAAAAAATTTAAGTTGGCTAATAATCATTAATTTACCAAGAATAAAAAGATTCACCAAGGTTATAATTAGGAATAGGAAAAATGTCAGCCCCATTATTGATTTTAATTTTGATGACGAAAACACTACTTCTGTAAGTTGAGTAAATTCCAGTAATAAATGAATGGGTCGAGCCTTTCATAGGTTCACTAATATTCTAATAATAAACAGTGTTAAGGGAAAAATATTAACTTTTGGAAGCTAACGAGGTAACACTTTCAGCTAACTGAAAAGAAAGTGTATGTCTCAAAAGTACTTTGGTGACTTTTAAAGAAGTAATACATCTACTCAAGGACCAGGATTAGAACTGAGGAATGATGAAGGTGATGGAATGAATAAGACCAATTAAAGGCTGGGCAAGAGGGAAACACCGTTGTACCAGAGGAGTTCTTTGAGAGTTCACATTTGCTTTCAGTCGTTTCAACTTTGCCAAGTCTGACACTGGTGTGATATCCAACTGGTCATCTGACATGAGGGAGGTTAGTTATTTGTGGTGACAAAATGAAAGCTGTCTTAATCTTGCAGACCTAGTCAAATTATGAAACAGGAACCACTAGATTCTCTAGGGGGCTAATTAGAAAACCTCCTGGCGAGGAGACATTGCAAGCTCACTTGTCAATCTGACTGTCGGCTTCCCAGAGTACATGTGCCATTGGACAAACACATAGCAGTGGCTGCATCTTTATCAAGATATGGGGATGCGAATTGGACGTGGCTATGGATATGGATGTGGTAGATGTGGATGGGGACATGGATGTGGAGAGAGATGTGGACAGAATTATCAACGTGATGGGGAAGTGTTGGAAATGTGGAGAGAGAAATGGATCTGGATGAGGATGGGGATGGAGAGATGGATGGAGATGAGGATGAGGAAGGGTTTAGGGATGGTGATGAGGATGAGGATATACACGTGACTATGGATATAGATATGGATGGGAATGGGGATAGGATGGGGATGGAGACAGGGATACAGAAAAGGATATGCCTGTGGCTACAGATATGGGATGTGGATTAGAATGGGATAATGCCACTTGGAGTCAATGCCTTACCTCCAAACACAGGGGCCGCAAAATCTTAACCCCTCCCCATTTGGGGATTCCTTTTGACTAATCTACCTTCTCTGTCTTACCTTGAGCATTTGTAATTTCTGGGGGTTACTGATTCATTGTATGGAAATTGAGTTTCATTCAGAAATGTTGTGAATTGCTGTAGTTTAACACCCTTTCTTCTCACCACCCAGACCTAGCTTTTCTAAGCCCTGAGAAGCCTTTGACTAATCATTAGTGTGCCCTCATGTAGTGTCTGTATCTTCAGGAAGCCTGCATACTAAAATTAGTGACAAGACAGACTAATGGCATCAAAGAAATTGTGGAGTTGGAAAGTTAGAAATGTTGACCATATCCTTAGCGAGTGTTCTCTACTCTTGGGGAAAATGTTAAGATAAAAACAAATCTTCAAGAAAATATTAATCACATTATAATTTCTGCCATTTAAATGTCTACTAGAGCTAGGTTTTTTTTTTTAAATACCCACAGCTTGAAGTTTACTTGTTTCAGACAATGATCTCTACTGACTTTAGTAAAATATCCCTAACTAGTTAAGGCACAGCTGGCCAGTCTCCTCCTCTCATGGTGCTGGATTCAACCAACAAGTTAATTATTTATTCAGCAGATGTTTTGACTCTATGGGCCAAGGAGAACTTTATAGCCAGTATGCTACACAAGCCATACACCCACACTCACTCACTTACACTCCTGATTGCACTCTCACTGGGAAATTATCTCAAGATTGTGTAAAATTTATAGACAAATATCCCAAGCTCACTTTGCAAGAGTCAGAATGGCATTCTTCTGAGATCTTTTGGGATTCTCTTGTGGTTCTCTTGGGAGCCCCGTGGTAATTACACACCACAATTACCATGTGTATCTTCACTGTGGTATGGCTAGAATCAAAATTCCTCCTCTATGCCTGTCAGAGCAAAGAGCCGAGCATCTCTCTGAAGATCGGTATGTAGCTGGTAACCTCAAAGTTCTGAATTTCTTCCACATGACAGTACGAGCCTCTTCCTTTTTATTGAAAGGCCACATGACAGATTTGGTTAAGAGAACGGAGCTCTTCAAAAGAAGTGTCTCTGTTTTGTCACTGTGCCAAAATCTTATGTTAAAGATTCTTCTCATAGAATTTCCCATTATTAATATTATCCTTGTACAGAATATCCAAGGGTCACATAAGAGAGGTTGGTCTTCAAAGACATTCCATATCCTACAGGAATAATTGCTCTATTCTCTTAGGAGGCCCTGCCTGTTTGGGGCCTGGTTGACAGATTTCAAGAGGAGAATTTGGGTCTGTCAATTTGGGGGAAGCGTCATTTCAGAAGGGAGCTGGGCTACGAGAGAAAGGACCAGGCTCCTCCAACCTGACAGAAACACTGGCCAGCGTGTTGATTCCAAGTGTGGCTGTGACCACCTACGTCCCTCTGCCCAATGTGTCAGTCAGGGTTCTCCAGAGAAACAGAACTAATAGGAAAGGTGTGTGTGTGTGTATAAAAAGATTTATTTCTAGAAACTGGCTCATGCATTGATGGGATTTGGCAAGTCTGATGTCCACGGGCTGGGCTGGTAGGTCATCTGGTCACCCAGGCAAAATTTCAATGGCATCATCTTGAGGCAGAATTTCTTCTTCTCTGGGAAATTTCAGGATTTTGCTCTTAAAGCTTTCAAAGGATTGGATGAGGTCCACCCACATTTTTTAGTATAATCTTCTTTACTTAAGTCAATGGATCATCTACAAAATACCTTCACAGCAACACCTAGACTATTATTTGACCAGATAACTGGGCGCCATAGCCTGGCCGAGTAAACACATAAAGTTTAACCATCAGGCCCTGACAAGGCTCCAGGTTCCCAGATACTGGCATTACTCTTCCCGTCACCTCTCACCTCATACCCTCGGGATGAGCCCCTGAGCCTCCCTTGGTAGCCCATTGGGCACTTTGTCCTTATATTTTTCCTGTGTGGCCTTGGTGATACCTTGCCCATCTTCTGCCCTTGGATTCCTCCCAGAGGTCATGCGCTATCCTCTCTCTGCATCACCACAGGTCATCCCTCTGGGCTGGAGCAGGCTGGTGGGGCAAGGGGTCCACCATCTCTACCCCTCCACATCCTGTCCATCACACAGCCACCCCTCTCTACCCCTCCTCCCGTCATGTGGGACAGTGTGTAGGCTCCCCAAGGTTGACTCCCATTAGCAGGACTGACTCAGAAATCAGCACAGGCCAGCAGGGGGGGCTGGAGGAGGCTACAGCAGAGCAGAGGCCCAGGAAATGGGGAGGACTTCCAGGAGGGAGCCTCTGGCAGAGTGAGGAGGATTACTGGTTTCTCTGGAAGATTCTGTACATGTGCAGAGGCTTCTCAAGGAGCTCAGAGCTTACCTGGTCCACACATCCTGAGGGGGTCTGGGTTTCACCCACCCACAGGGGACACTTAACACCTTCCACCTGGTGAAGGAATTTTCTTCATTCACAAAGGATTTCCCACACGTGAAGTGCAATTGCATTCTTTCAGGATCCTTGTCTAATTTGTAGAAACATTGGTTTATTATTTAACCTATTTGTATAGTACAAGGGGTGCCCTTCCTTTCCAAATCTCAGCACGGTATGGCGATCTGTTTAAATTGAAAAGAGGGAGGGAGTAAGACCATGCTAAGTTTAAGAAGATATAAAAGGCAGGGTAATAAATGATTACCATGTGTTAGCAGCCAAACCTGAAGCAGCAAAGTTTATGATAATGATCAAAGCAACTGGGAAAGCTGCACAGTCATCTCGTTGACTTGCACTTTATGAATCGGGAGGCCATACAGGGAAATCATGAAAAGCCAATTAGAGAGGGATTTTTGTTTTCAAATTATTGCTGGGCGCTGGAAGAGCTTTTAAACTGTTATGGTGATTCTGCAGCCCTGGAGCTGAGATGCTTTGGCGCATCTTCCAGGGAGGCCCAGGGGTGGGCTGGCAGAAGGAAGAGTGTCCCCCACTCAGGGGGGGAGGGGGGCAGGGACAAGGCAGAGCTGACTCCCACCCACTCTGGAGGGTTTTTGGAAAAAACATCGGGCCAGTGTTTTCTGCCAGGATATATTTTGGAGCAGTGGTGTTTAGAACCATTTCCTAGTGTTCTGGGAAACAGAATTGGACCTGTTCCTTCAGTCAGGAAAGACATTCATCCATGAGAATCTGGAAGGAAATGATGCAGAGAAAGGAGGTGAGGGCCTGGAAGGCGAACAGGCAGGAGACGGCTCTGCCCCGTGGCCGGAGAAGGAGGGGCGAGAATGAGCAGGAGACAGAGGCTGGCCTAGTTGGCACTGTCCCACAGGATTGGAATTGAGAAATCACAGGAACTCCAGAACGCTGTATCATCCACAGTCACTTCTATTTGGAAGTGGAGCCATGCTGGAATTCCCAGCAGCAGGCTCCCTTCTGAATTCTACATTTTGGTTCATAATGAATTGAACATTTCTCAAGAAGATGCCAGTGGTCAGCTCCAGGAGCAGCCCTGGCCCCTAGCTGAAGCTCCTGAGATGTGACCCGCAGATGAAAAGCGCAGCCCCCGACCCTGCACAGTGCAGGAGCAGCTCCAGATGCCATTCGCCCACTCACCATGCCGAGGGCACAGCCTCTGGCGTGACTCCGTGTCATGTTCCTGTGAAAGCTGAGGATCCGGGGCACAGAAGGGCTCTGTACCCAAGTCCACGGCTATCATCTGACCAGGCCAGTGGTGGCTGGCGGCACTCACCCTTCACAGGGTGGATTGCTTGACATTAAAAGTAGGTGAAGTTCTTGCTAAAGGGCAACATGAAACTTCTTCCCGATTATGAAAAAATTTAATACAAAGACACCAGGTTTCTTCTGTTTTTTAATTGCAATATAGTTGATGTACTATATTATGTTAGTTTCAGGTGTACTACATGGTGATTTGACATTTGCATACATTATGAAATGATCACCAAGATAATTCTAGTAACCATCTGTCCCCATACAAACTCATTACAATATTATTGACTGTATTCTCCATGCTGCATACTATATTCCTGTGTCTGACTTACTTTACAACTGGAGGTTTGTACCTCTTAATCCCCTTCACCTACTTCTCCTCCCAACTCACCTCCCCTCTGGCAACCACTGGTTTGTTATCTGTATCTGTGAGCCCGTTTTCACTTTGTTGTATTTGTTTGTTTGTTTTGTTTTATAAATTCCACAAATAAATGGGACCGTGCAATGTCTTTCTTAGTCTGACTGATTTCACTTAGCAGAGAACCCTCTAGGTCCATCCATGTTACAAGACTCCTTTTTATGGTTGAGTAATATTCCATGGCATGGATATACCACATCTTCTTTATCCAGTCATCTATCAATGGACAGTAATGTTGTTTGATGTTCTTTGTCATTTGTGTGTCACCAAGTCGGGATTATGGTTCCTGACTGTACCATGTCTCCACCCCTCCTGGCCCATCTCATTGTAGTATCTTCTTTATGTCTTATTTGTGGAAAATCTCTCCTGATGGTCTTCAGGTTGTTCTCACAGAGAGCTGCCCCATATGTAGTTGTAATTTGGGGGCACCTCTGGGAGGAGGTGAGCTCAATGATTTTCTGCTCCCCGTCTTGGCCACCTTCCACACCAGGTGTCTTCTAGGCCAACTCTGGTCAGTGCCGAGCTTGGGGCCCCTCCCAGCTCTGGGGCGAGGACTCAGAGGTCCTCCTCCACCATCCACAGAGTGAGGCTAATTGTGATGTTCACTTTTCCTGAGTGATCACCTCTGCCAGGCACAGTGCCAGCTCACATAGCGTCAGAGAGGCAAGTGCTGGGTGCTGCAGGCTGGATCCTCTGGAACCCAACGCTCGCTGAACAGTGGGGGGCAGAGTGTTCTTTAGGGATCAACACCCGTGAAAGAAGCAGGGAGGAAGGGATTGCGCAGAGGGTTGGAAACAGCGTTCCCCAGCTCAGCAAGGAGCCCTGGAGCAAATACAGCCCCACAGAGTTGTCCTATGTCAGAAAGAAATGGCCAGACCTTTGCACCCCACCTCACTCAACAGACAACAGATGTGGCTGCCCCAGAAAGGGCATGGCCTTGGCTCTGCAGGAACAGATACCTGGAAGCCACACCCCCATAGCACTGAGCAGCAGACCCGTCCTCAGAGACCTGGAAGGCACAAGCTCACATCCGCCACACCAGGATTATCCTCACTCTGCAGGTGAGAAAATGCAGGCACAGAAGCATTGGCCAGTGTTCCCAGGGTCACACAGCTAGTTGGTGAGTGCCTTCAGTCCCAAGCAGAGGAGCTCAGAGCTAGTGTTCTAGCCTCTGCATCATGCTACCCCATGGGTGTTCTGCATTTAAATGAGATGGTGACTTTATAGCCAAAATATGGAAATAATCTAAGTGTCCATCAATGGGTGAATGAATAAAAACCACAATATACATATAGTTAATATTACTCAGCCATGAGAAAAAAGGAAATACGGCCATTTGTGACAACGTGAATGGACCTTGAGGGCATTATGCTAAGTAAAATAAGCCAGACAGGGAAAGACAAACACTGTATAATCTTACTGATATGTGAAATCTAAAAAGCCAAATTCGTGGAAACAGAGACTAGGGTGGTGGTTACCAGGGACTAGGGGGTGGGAGAAATGGGGAGATGCTGATCAAAGAGTACAAACTTCCAGTTACAAGAAAAATAAAACATAAAGAAATGAGATCGTGCCCGTACAAGGCTCAGCCCAAGCCTCACTGGTGGCTCTATCAGTGCTATCTGTAATATTGTCATAAATGATGATTTATGTTCTGCACCAGGCTGCATGAGGGATATAAAAATGGTTTGTGAAGAACACTGCATAGGAAGGTAAGAGATGGCTCTGTCTGTTGGCCATTGGAGGTGAAAGTTTGGATCTTGTCTACTTACTTGTCTGTAAAAGGAGAAGGTTGAACTTGGTGCCCCCAAGGACACTTCCAGCTCTAATGTCCGGATGCTCTGACCTTGTCATCACTGCCCTGGAAGACAAACCTTGCTCTGGCTTCAGGGTCTGACAGGGCTGCATGGTGAGCTGGAAGCATAGTTGCCTAAAGGGAAGCAGATCCCCGGGTGAGAGTTATAGACCCGGGACAGGGGCTCATCGCCCACCTATGGGTTTGCCCTGCTTGGATGTAGCGTGAAGGGAAGAGCATGATGTGGAGGGAGAAGTGAGGGCAGGAAGGGGATTTGCTGAGACACTTCAGAGCCTGAAAGCCCCTAGCAAGGTCTGCACCAGCAGCTGCCACATTGCACAGCCCCACGGCTCTCAGCACCACCCCTGATGTGGAAGGTTCAAGGAAGGCACAGGAAACCTCACCACCTGCACTGAGTCCAGACCCCCCTCACCCAGCATTGGGAGAACTTGTCAAGGGGATTCCAGAGTGCCCTCTGAGAAATAATGGGGGCTAGGAGACATGCCCAAAATAGAGGAAATGTCACTTTTCTAGAAAAGAAAGAACCAGTCCTAAAAACCCCAGACTGGTAACCTGAATAAAGATGCCACATTGAACTCCTGGCCAGCTGATTAAGCCCAATTCTAGAGCACAGAGGATGGGAGAAGGAGAAATCCCCGGGTCTGTAAGAGCACCAACAAAAGAAAGCAGGTGCTTATTTTCCTTCGTTGCTTTTCTGAAAGAAGGAACGATATCATAGTCTTAAATAATCTTGATCCGGAAAAAATATCTGTCTCTGGAGGGTGCCCGGAGGCTTGGGTGGGCTGCAAATACCAGCTATGCTACTGCTCTCCCAGGACCCAAGAGAATCTCACCCGTTCGGGACTCAGGAGAAGCGGAAGAAAAGTAGCCCATGCTGAACCTCTACTATGTGTGTGAGTGATTCTTACCTCGGCTCCAAGATTCCCGCCCACTGTCCCCTTCCTGCGTGTGCAATCTTACCAGATAGGTATTATCTTCTCTCTTTTACAGATTTAAACATCAAGACTCAGAAAGGCTAAGATCTTGACCTTGCAGCCAAAAGAGGTGAAACTGGGAGTATAACGATGACCGTAAACCAGAGCTGAGGACCCAAGATGGGTTAGCAAACAGGAAGAGAAACAGAGGCCGAAGCCAGGGTACCTGACAGCCTGGGATATAGGACCAGAGCATCCCAAGTCAGGTGGGCAAGGAGAACCCCTGGGAGCATCCTTGACATGTGGGCTTTGGATTAAAGTGGACGTTTGTGTTCCTCCTGGCATGTTGATGGGGGTTGGGTGGAGTTGATCTTGCTTAAATGGCCAAGGATAGAGAAGACAGGAGGTAATTATTATCACCATTTTACAGACGAGGGAACAAAGTCAGAGAATATAAATAAGCAACTTACCCAAATTCAAACAGATAGCATTCTGAGCCTAAAGCCAAGATCTTTTGTGCCCTCATTCACAAAATTGGAATTACTGTCCATGCTCCTCTTACCACATGGCGTTGCATTAAGGATCCAAATGAGACCCAATCGTTGAGTATTTGTATGAACAAGATAGAGAATGTGAACAGTGCCCAGCATAGTAAAGTAGATTCATAACCAGTGGAGCAGTGCTGATCAATGAGTTAATATCTGCCTGGGAGAGAGCTCTGATGTGGTGCTGGCTGCAAAGCTTTGCACTTGACCTGACCTAGAGCATCATTTCCCAGACACTTGAGATATCAAATTTGTAGGCCAAACAGTACAGGGAGGCAACTTTTGCTATCATGCTCGATTACAGCACAGGGCTCAGGAAAAACGAGCCAGGTTGAATGACATGAAAGCAAATAAAATTCAACAGCGATGTACGGAAAGCTCTGTATTTAGGTTTTAAAGAATCAATTATACAAGCACAAGATGGGAGGGATGTGGGTTTACAAATGTTTGCATGGAAAAGCAGGAAGTATTAATGGTCGTGGTGTGACACCATGGCAAAGAAGAGAATGGATTCTCTGGCTGTATCCAGCTTCCAGATGGAGGGCTGTCAACACTGGAGCAGGATGGTCCATTATGGGAACTGCCTTTTCAGGGAGAATTAGCATCGTGGACTGGATTCTGAGGCAGGTAACCAAGCCAACAGAGAGCCCAGAACTTCCATTTATTGAAGAGTGGTGTGTGAAATGGGAGGGCTCATGTGAAGCCAGGACTTGGGGAGGAAAGTCACTAAGGTGATCTTCATATGGGGGAGGGGGCAGATATCTGTGCTGGCGAAACACACCAAGAGGGCCAGTGGGCCTAACGTTCAGAGGCCGACAGCATTCCGATGTGAGGGGGACCAGTCTGAGCAGCGCCCTCCCTAAAGGCTGAGAGACCCTAGAACTGGGGGCGTGCAGTAGAAGCGGGTGGATCACATGTCACGAGTAACGCAGTGAACGTCCCTGCACTGGGAGAGCTTGGGCCTCAGCTGCATATTTACATGAGGCCCATGGAGCCCTGGGGGTCCCGTCACTCTTTCTTTGGGACCACGGTGGGTAGACCAGTAGCCCGAGGGTGGGGCTCCGGGCTTCAGGCCCTACATCTACAAAAGCAGCCCCCTCTATCCATTTTCCACACTGAGCCCTAAGATTTAATTTGAACAAAGCTTCTCTGACTAAAAATGAAGATTGAAAGCCACTGCTCTAGATGGTCAAGAAGCCCAACCAGATCCCAAACTTGATTAACCTCCAGCCCCAAAACCAGCACAGGAACACATGCAGGTATTTGGGGTTCAGGGCTTTCCATTGAAAAGGAGTGGCAAGAGGCAGGTAACCCACAGACATAGGGGTCTCCGGGAAACACTTTGGGAAGCCTCGATATCAAGGTTATAGAGGTGTTTGTTTTCGTTGTTACTTACCAATATTTGTTTGGGTATAATTTGAGGCGATCACCTAATTACTTTGAAGATTCAAGGCCAGTGAGTTCGTCCTGGGGAGCACCCTTGAAACTCAGTCTTTAGATTAAAGTGGGCATTTGTGTTCCTCCTGGCATGCTGATAGGGGTTGGGTGGAGTTGATCTTGCTTAAATGGCCAAGGATAGAGAAGACAGGAGGTAATTATTATCACCATTTTACAGATGAGGGAACAAAGTCAGAGAATATAAATAAGCAATTTACCCAAATTCAAACAGATAGAATTCTGAGTCCAAAGCCAAAATCTCTTGTGCCCTCATTCACAAAATTGATGTTCCTCTTACCCCATGGCATTTGTCCTGTGAGTTTTTGGCCTTGTTGGCTGACCTATGAAATCGGGCTTCTCAGTTTCTTTTTGTTTGAGTTCATGGAAAATGTGCACTTTCTAACAGAGATAATGCCATAGTATTGTGGAGAAGATGAAGATCTTCCAATGAGTTGACCCTGAGGTTTATATTTTGTTATGGTGTTTGACCTCCTGGTGACACTCATAGCTCAGGTGAAATGAGGCCAGGACCCCACTCCAGTTGTGGCCAGAGCAGCAGGAATGGTAGAGCTCCAGAAAGGGCTCGGTGGAGAGCTGAGGCACCCCCTGCGGGGGAAGGCACCATGGGACCTGCACACCTGGACTTTCACACATCAGGCTGGTCGCATCCTACTTTAAGTCCGTCCCGGGCAATGACAATTCCTTCTACCGGTCAAGGGTTTGCTGGACTCTGGAATTCCCACACGTGGCTGAAGTTGAGGTCCTGGCCTCAGAGAATATCCATTCCTGCTGACAGAGCAGCAATCACCACGCAGGTGAGTGTGTGGTGGGCTCGGCACTCAGTGTGGAAGGGGGAGGGGGGCTGTGTGTGTACCATAGTGGAGGGTTTCCAAGGATGCAGTGCCCAGTGGGAGACGTGCTCAAGGAAGTGAGGGGAGACGGGCCCCCCAAGAGAGCAGGGCTTGGGTGAAGACCAGAGATCCAGGGGGTGGGGATCTGATAAGAGCCGAAGATGTGCATTGGGGACAGTAGGGAACTTTGCCAGGGCGCAGACTGAGGTTCACCTTGCCCACGAGAGTTTCCCAGCAACGTGGAACGATTGCAGGAGCTTGGGCAAGGATGAGATGGAGAAGGGGGTGCGGGGAAGTGGTCAGAGGGCAGCTCATAACCTGGGAAGATGGCTGTGCAAAGAGGAAAACGCTAGAAGCTCAATCCAGTCAACCTGGTCTCCCTAGCCACATAGTAAATGATACCTGGCTGTTGAAGTTTAGCCATGGAAGGCAGAATCTCCACATGAAGAATGTTTTGGGTTTGTGTCCCGCAAAAGATGTTGAAGTCAACCCCCAGTCCCTGTAAATGCAACCTTTCTTGACAACCAGGACTTTGCAGATGATCAAGTTAAGATGAGGTCCCTCAGGTGGGCCTTTATAGGACAAGGGAATTTGGACACAGAGACATGCACACAGGACGAATCCTGAGTAAAGATGAAGGCAGAGATCAGGGTGATGTTTGTACAAGCCCAGGAGCACGAGTGTTGCCGGAAGCCAGCAGGAGATGAAGAAGAGGCAAGGAACAGCTTTTTCCTCTCAGCCCTCAGAGGGAACCATCCCTGCCAACACCTTGATCTCAGACTTCTAGCCCCCAGAACCAGGAGTGAACACATTCCTGTTGTTTAAACCCCCCAGTTGCGGTCCTTTGTTTCGGCAGCCCTAGAAAACCAACACAAGCGCTCACAGTTTCCATCTCCAGTCAAGGGAGGGTACCCCTCCGCCTGGCACAGGAATTGCTGTAGCTCACGCACACCACATCTGTTCCGTGTCGGCTCCTTAGGACCGTGCTCAGGAGACCCCTGGGGGCTCAGTCCCTGTGGAATCTGGTGCTGGTCTTCCTTTTGGCAACCATCTCTGTTTCTTTCTGAAAAGGTGACAATCCGTGTTTTAGGGCAGAAAGGGCCCTTTCTTGATTTACAATTGAATAAACCAAGGTTCGGAGACAATCCAACCTACTCCCTCGGATAAATTCACATGGGCAGGCGAGGATCTGCTCCAGCCCTGGCTCTGGAAACGTCCAGAGATGGGAATTGTGCACATTTCAGAACTCAGAACTTATAAATTCTGCAGCTTGGTTACCAGCAGCCACACAAAAGTGACTTCTAAAAAACTTTAAATTTTACCTTTTTTTTAAATAGGAAACATTTTCACAAAGGTTCTAACCAGTATCACAAAAGTTCCCAGTCAAGTGGGAAGGGACGATTTCTCTCCTCAATCGTTTCCTACACTTAATGGTGGGTCTTTGCGGCTCTGCACCAGCCCTTGGGCAGGTGATGGCGTTGAAATCTGAAACTGACACAAGGAAAATTCAGGAACACCCCCAGCCCAGGCGCAGCTGTGTGATTGATGCGACTCTGCTGGCCAGGTGAGCACAGTCGAGCTGTTGGCTGCATTTCTTATTCAGAAAGAGTGGAGGTCAACTTGGAAGCTTTGCTTCCATGAGGCTGCGGTGCTAACTGCAGAACAAGAACATAAATCACACTGCCCTGGCTTGAAACCGTGGATCTCCCGACAACCAGCACTTGTCATGAGAGTATCTGAAACAGAGGTCCAGCCCCACACAGGAGTGAGACCCTGCACGGTTTAGCTCGGGACTGTGGGTATCCCCTTAAATGGAAACAAGATTAGCACCAAGAGATGACGTTTCTATCTCTCAGCATCTGTTTCTCAGACCTTGCAATGACAAAGCATAAACTAATAAAAGTAAAATATCTGCTTCTTGAAGGATTGAAAGAGTGCAGTTGAATGGATGAAATAAACAACTTGAAGAACTCATGGTAACCAATCAATCAGACATGGCTTTCCCCCAAGAAAGCTTCACGCTAGACACCTGGATAAACGACTCGCCCAGAGAACAAAGTCCCAAATCCCTTCCCCCATTTGTTGAACCATTTGTCCATCCAACACATATTTTTAAAGCACCGGCTTCGTGACAGGCACTGTAACACGTGCTGGTGTTAAACGATGCCTGTGGCATCACCCCTACTCCGGAAGAAACTACGGTGGGCAAATGATATCAAGCCAAGGATAAGTGTCCGTGTAACACAAAGTGCTGCACAAACACACAGATATTAGAGGAAGAACAAACTTGATTTTCAAAACATTTCTAGGAAGAAGTGACATTTGCATTAGACCTTGGAGTGGAAGTAAAACTATATAGGTGTGAGGTAAGAGGAAGAGAATTTGAGGACTTGAGACCAGCACGTGCAAAGCTCTGGGTGTATGACAGGGATGGGGAAGTCAGGCAAAGGCAACCCAAAACGCCTAGTGCCACAGTGGGGCTTGGGTAGACAGGGGCCACAGGAAGTAGGGAAAGAAGAGAGCTACGTGTGGATTATGGGTGTCCTTGTCAGCTATATTTGGGAGATTGCACTTAATCCCATCCACCCTGGAGAGACATCGAAGGTTTTGCAGTAGGAGAATGGCATGAACAAATTTCACCTAAAAACCAAAGGTATGCACATACTTTTGCAACAATTCAACTACAAAAACGAAGGCATGCTTGCTCACAGAAGTTTCTGTAAATTCCTAATCTGTGTGTCCTAGGCATCAATTTAAAACTCAAAACTACCTCTGCATCACCGAGCCCCGTTGCTGGCCACGCCCCAGTGACACCCCTTCCTTGAAAGACTCTCTCCAGATTCTCACTGTGGGCCTTGTCCTATTTCCCAGGGCTTTTACATGGGGGAGAGGTTTTAAATAAAGATTCCTCTTGCTTCTTGCAGATTAGACTTGATTAAATATTCCACTGATAAAGGGTAAGCAAATGTCAGCTTCAATATCACAGAAAGAGAAATGAGAGTTCATACAAGCAGCAAAGCAAATGATCCATTTTCATACTTTATTAGAAACATTTATTGCCTAATGACTACATTATTTTAAGCAAGCAGGTGGAAAGGTATTCTGTGCGTGATATCTTCAAATATCTTTATTTTTGAAGATGTTCTCTCTCTAGTATTTAGACAGATGTTTTATTCCCTCTAATAGAGCTAGGACATGAGATGCTCTGATTTCAGCTACTACACAAGCACTTGAAGGTCATGGCCTATCATTGTGCTTCCCCAGCAATGCGAATCCGTTCAACGCTACATTTTTCTACTCTGCACGAAGTGAAGATTCTGGGTACAGATGGCAGAACTCACTGCGCACTCTCCAGTATTCTTCTAACATCCACAGCTCACATTCCAAGTGTGCCTCGCAGCTCTTCCTCTATAGCTTGCTAGCCACATAACTGTGATCTAGAGTCTACAGCCAAAAGAGAAAGAAAGCGCTGTTGTTCTTCTCTAATACCTGCACCACTTTGAAAAATATTGGCAGATTATCTTAAAGAGGAGATTCTCAAAGCCCTTCTCTTATCTGTTATTAGTTATCTATTGCTGTGTAATAGTGTTCACCACAAACTTGGTGGATTAACACAACACACATTCATTATCTCACGGTTTCTGTGGGCACAGCTTAGCTAGGTGCTCTGCAGGGCTGCAGTCAAGGCGTTGGCCACTTTTGATCTCACATGGTTGTCAGCAGTATTCCTCTCCTCGTGGGTAAGGACTGAGGACCGCAGTTTCTTACTGGCTGTTGATCAGAAGCTGCTCTCAGCCCCTTGCTATGGCCCTCTCCATATGACACTCACAATAGGGCAATTTGCATCTTCAGTCATTAAGGGAAAGAGCCACTCAGCAGGGCGAATGTGATGAAGTCACATCCTATGTCCATACTTCCCAGCACCTTTACTGTATACTTTTGGGCAGAAGCATGAACAAGTCCCACTCACACTCCAAGGAAGGGGTAAACACCAGGAGGCAGGGGCTGCCTCAGTCTCTTCCCCACACCTCCCTTTAATCTATTCATGGGAGAATAGCCAGATTCTTAGCCAGAATTTCCTATGACAGAGTTGAATTGTTTCCAAATTTAACAAAATGGAAAAAAAAATCCATCTAGTTTAATAAGCCATTTCTCCCTTTAACGTCATAAACTCAGATGTTCGTTCTTGTACATACTAAAATCCCCAGTCTGTATAACTTAGAAATTTGCAAATACTTAGAAATTTGCTGTTTAGGAGTCTCCTAGTAACTTTACTTTCATTTTCTTTAGTCCTTATAACAGCTTTGCAATTAAGGTTATTATTACCCCATTTTACAGTTAAGAAAACTGAGGTTCCAAGAGGCTACCTCACCTGCAGAAAAGGACATGTTCAGTTAAACAGAGTCAATAACTAAACTTGTACGTTTCCTCTGGCTCTTTTTCTGGAGTCTATTAACTAGTTATTCTCCCAGAGAGACTCTACAGAAAGTAAACTTTCTGGGTCTCTTTAGAGTGAAAATGCCATTATTTTGCTCTCACATTGGATGCCAGTTTGGCTGGGTATACAATTCTGGGCTCAAAATCCTTTTCCCTGAGACCTTTGGGAAAATCACTCCAGTGTTTCCTGCCTGTGTTGCTGGTGAGAAGATTCAAGTCAATGTGATTCTTGATTCTTTATAAATAGCTGTGCTTTTTTCCTTTCCCTGAAAGCCCTTAATCGTTGTCTCTTTACCTTTGGAGCTTAGACATTCGACAGTAACAAGACTGGGTTCCCATCTTTTCTTCACCTGCCCTGCTCAGCCCTCAGTCTTTCCATCTGAAGACACAGGTATTTCTTCAAATATGGGAAATATTTTCTCATTATGTCTTGGTTAAATGCTGGCTCTTGTTCCCTTTGTGCTCTTTTGTGTTGGAGACATGGGGCCCAGCAACAGTCTTGGGAGCTCATGCCTCCATAGCTCCAATTCCCTCCTTCTGGCTCAATCCTGGGCACGTGCTGAGGCTGCCCGGTGCCCAGTTCTAGGTGGGGAGGGGCTTCCGATCAGCACAGCTCCTGCAAACACTGTGCTGGGGGCAGAGCCCCTATGATGAGCCCCCAAGTTCCATGGTTCCCTATCTCAGGGGTCCCCTTCACGGGCTGTGGACTAAGGCTTTTCTCATTTCACATCTGTCTCTTTCTACTTCTCAGAGATTCCCACCAATTTCTGATTCACTGTCTTTCTTAATTCTTTTTTCCAGTGTCTCACTGGATTGGTTATTTTTAAAGGGTTTTTATGGCACTTCATGGCATTTATGGCAGTCCCTGAGCTGTAGAAAGTTTCTTCTCAGGCCACAGTGTAGCCCCGTAATTCTCTCTGTGTTTTAACTTCTCATGGAACATACAGAGCAAAGTATCAGCGAATTACGGCTGAGATCAGTGCTTCTTAAATGGCTACTTTGGAAACCTATCGAAAGCTTGGAGCATTCCTATTGTATAACGTCATGTCAATTGGATCAGACTTTTACGTTACGCTAAATTGGCAGCAAGCATTTCGAGGATGACTCAGAATTATCACTGGGGTTTGATCCTCTTTCCTGTTCTTTTGACGAAAATCTCAACAGCACAAGGATGACCTGTTATCGAGCCATTTCCAACAAGCAGAATTGTGAAAAATGGAGCTGCGTCTATTAGAATTGAGGTCTTACTTTGAGCACATTTTCCTTTTGACTTTTCTCCTGCCATGTTTCCTACAATTTCTGCAGAGTTAAAGATGCAGTTTCAAAGGTAAATTGAAGCTATTGAGCCTCATCTATGATTCCATGGGAGCATATCTGTGTGTGTGTGTGTGAGAAAGAGAGAGAGAGAGACATAAGGTGCATCCCATGAATACATTTTACCATTATTTAGTGTTTTACCTACTATTGAATCTAACCAGCTTATCAAAAATTTTAAAACAATAGACGATGTACATACAAGCTGTATTGAAAGCCCAAAATGTAAGGGGTTGGGGGAAAGCACAAAAATGATGTTTGTTACCAACAGGCTGGGCTTCCCAAGATGCTTCATTCCATTCAGCAGAATGGAGAAGCCTTGTCCCAGAAGGTTTGAAGGGAATTTTAGTAGAAAGAATACGCTATTTAAAATGTGTGAACCTCATGCAATTTAGATGGCTTTTCCAGCCCTCTTTGGTTGAAAAATCTCATGAGAAGATCCATTTAGCAAAGGGTGGGAAGCCTAGAAATCAGGAAGTAGATTATTAAAAGTGGGGCAGAGCTTAGAATTTAATAGGAAACCTGGTGACACTCCACGGTGAGGGCTGCTGTGAGTGGGTTTTACTGGGGGAGTGTGGTCACCCCTATCTTGTTGGTTCATGCACTCTTGGTTGAAAAGCACACAAAATGCTGCTCAGGGCACACACTCTGGCAGCTCAGCGCTGTTCTCTCTGCAAGGCTCTGCATCCGAGGGGCAGGGTATATTTACGATGGGGTTTTAAGCAATTTCCCCTGCCCCAGGGTCATGACTGGGGCTGCTCTCCAGGTCTCTCCTGGTTCCCATTTCACAACTTGTGCAGATCCCGCAGACCGCTAAGGAATGATGTGTAAATTTCACACAGTTCCCACGTTTGGGTTGGAAGGGCATCTAAAACCTTGGTTGCTTACCCAGAATTTATCCAAATATTGTTAGTTGGACAATCTCACGTGATCAGCATTTCTCAAGAGACTTTCTTGGGTTTAAGCCCAGCCAGAAGCAGTAAATGGGCAACCAATCAGTGAGTACAAAGGCACACATTTTTTAACCATCAAGACTGAAAAACCTTCTCTTTTGAACCTCAGAAATGGTTTGGATTGGCTTGTGCTGTCCATGGAGATCAGAGTTAGCTCTCCACTTCCCAACACAACACATGGGTTTTACAAGAGTCAAAGGAAGATTAAACAGAGGCCCACTAAGAACCACTGGAATTCCCATGAGAATGAAGGACTCAGTTCCCAGGAGGAACACATTCTTTGCTAGGGTATTAGTTTTCTATTGCTGCTGTAACAAACGACCACAAACTTAGTGGCTTAAAGCAACAGAGTTGTTTTTTTCCAGCTCTGAGGTCAGAAGTCTAAAATCAAGTCTAAAATCAGGGTTGCAGGGCTTCCCTGGTGGCACAGTGGTTAAGAATCTGCCTGCCAATGTAGGGGACACGGGTTCGAGCCCTGGTCTGGGAAGATCCCACATGCCACGGAGCAACTAAGCCCATGCACCACAACTACCGAAGCCCATGCACCTAGAGCCCGTGCTCTGCAACAAGAGAAGCCACGGCAATGAGAAGCCCGCGCACCGCAGCAAAGAGTAACCCCTGCTCAACACAGCTAAAGAAAGCGCTTGTGCAGCAAAGAAGACCCAATGCAGCCAAAAATAAATTAATTAATTAAATAAATTTTAAAAAATTAAAAAATAAAATTACTCTATAAAAAGTGTCTATTTTTTAAAAAGAGAGAAAAAAGCTATTACTAAAATATTCTATATTTAGCTACACTGGTAATTTTGACAGTAGTTCAAGGTACATGGCATTTACTTTCTTTGAAAATGTAGTATATAAATAAATATGGTTTTCTTATCTAAGTAAGAACAGTATATTATAATATCAAAATAAAGGAGAAAGAAAGAAAGAAAAAGCTAAAGCATAAACCCTGACAACTTCCTCTTTTCGGAAGCAGGATGAGAGCTGAGATCCAGAGCCCCGTTTGAATGTGGAGCAGCAGAGAGGCGGTCCCCTCTCTGGGGCTCAGAGTAGGTGTGGGGCATGGGGTACTGGGGGAGGGGAGTGCTGGTGCTGGTGGAGAAGGCTCACTGGGGCCAAGAAAGCAGGGACTCAGGCTCCTTGAACCTGACGTGTGACTGAAGGGCCTCGTCACCGCCACGTGTGTCTGACAAGCCTGAGAAAAGCCCAGCTCTTACAGCTCGGGGACGTCCGGTGTCCTGGCTCTCTCTGGATGGCAGCTCCAGAGGGACACCCATCACTTCTCTGGGCCTCGGTTTCTCCTGAGCAAGAAAAGGCAAGCACAGCTTCTATCGTGTTCTCGAGGCATCACGGGGCTGTGAGGGGCTGCACACGCCAGGCGGAGTGCAGGGTCACAGTTAGGATCAAACGATTCCCCCAAGAGTCGCTTTCCTTCCCCTCGGGTGGCACACTTTACGGAAGCAGGGAGGAAAAGGGTTCCCGCAGTGACAACAGAATGGATTATGGAGACGGCCACTTATTAGCCATCTCAGCCGAGGAAGGCTGCTCTGATTCCTGAAGAGCAAACGGGCATCCGGCCTTTAGCACCATGAGAACGTTTGGGAAACACAGAGACAGAGGCTGGCGGTATAAATCCTGTCTTCCCATCTCACACTTCAGATGACACGGCAAGGGGAGGAAAGTCAGGGGGATCTGCCCTCCAAGTCAGAGAATGTCAGAGTTGGGCCCATCGAGATCACCACATGCCAGACCCCAAACCAATTAATGGCACAAGTAGGAGGAAAAAATCAGTTTCAAATATTAATCTATTTTTTGCACCAACATTGGTACCTTTATATGAATGTCTTCTGTATTTGGCGTACTTGGGTTACCATCATGTTTCAGTGCCTCTAACACCGTGGACCGCCCCCCAATGTGTGTGAGTGATGGAGGCTTTATAAATTACAGATGTTTGTGTGAATAGTTATTTGACGGTGGAGAGGTGGGAACATAAGGCTCATTTCCTTACTCTGCTATGTTTTTCTCTCAGTACTTCTTTTAAAAGGATAAGTTCAAAATATTAAAAATAAATACAGAAACAGAGAAACTAACCTTGCCCAGAGCCTCGCCGAGCCTGCACAGGTGTGGATATCTGGCCGCTAAGCTCTAAGTCCAGACAGGTAACTCACCTGCAGCCTCCAAGATGGCAGACGGTGGCTGACTTCCAAAGTCCACGACAAACCCTCTCCTGGGACCTAGGTGCCACTTTTCTCACAGCCCCAGCGCTCTGGTGGTGACAACTTGCCAAGGACTGGTTAGTGACAGCAGCAGGCACCGTGGGAGGGGGTCTGTCGAGGTGGTCGTGACCCCCCAACCTACCTTTCTACAGCTTGAACTTGATTGCTGGGATTGAGACCCAAACAGGCACAAAGATCTGTCATAAGTTGAGCTCCCAGGGCAGAGACCCCGAGGGTGAGAAGGTGGGGCCCTGCTGAGCCTTCTCGCTCCCACCCTGGTCCTGTTGAAATGAAAAATTAAAAAGACATCCCAGCCTAGGTGGCCTGTTGCATCCATGTCCTGGCCAGGTAGGGAGCTAAGACATTTCTCTGCATCCCCAGCTGGCTGGTCCCAGCAACTCTGCCACCACTGTGACTTCTATTGCCCTGCCCGTGTCCTAACGCGACTTGGGGAGTTAGATTACAAAATGATTTGTGATAATGGGCATGAAGGAGAGGGCTATTTGACTTCAGGAAACAGCACTGCGAGTTGGGAATGATATATGAAATGAAACATCCAGGGCCAGTGCACAGTCGATACACGAGGTACAACGGGCTGGCCCCACTGTGTCGAGCGGTTGCCTCGTAACCAGACTCACAGACGTTTGGCTCAGTCAGCAGCAACCTCCCAGAAAACTGCAGCAAGCCCTAAGTCGCAGATAAAATATAGCCAGCTAACAGACGTGCTGTTAATTAGCCAAAGAGTGAGGAGAAGGAGAGATAAAGATGGATTTACACACACACACACAAATATCCAGCTCTCTCTCCTCCCTTCCTGAATCAGACCATCCAGTTGCCTTCCAAAAGGCCAAAAATCAACACAGTCATCTTTGTTACAAATGCTAAAATTGAACTGGTTATCACATTTTGAAAGGCTGAAAAACAGAGGTGAGCTATTTTTGACTTCTTTGTTCCAGCTGTAAAATCAAAGAGAGGTGATTATGGAGAGTTCTTCAACAGACCAAAAAAAAAAAAAAAATAGCAAAACTGGTTTTAAATATTTTTAAAAAGTCTTTAAATAGAAGTTGCCTTTTTTTTAACGTTTCAGGAATACCTTACAATTAGTTCCCAAATTCTATGGGTGACCAGTGTACCCTGGATCTCCCGATCACAGGGCCTTCTTGCTTGTTGCAAGCCTTCCAAATTCTTTCAGATGCAGACACAGCGTTCACGGAATGTGGCCTCATCCAAACTGCAGCTCCAAAGGCAAAGATTTTATGTTTTTACCGAAAAAGCCAGGACAAGCCCAGGGCCGCGGGCCAGAGTTGATCTCCACGATGAAGGCCTCTGTCCTGGTCACGCGATATATCATCATGATTTAAAACATCAAAACGGTGCCAAATGATTAGCAGATGAAACTCACAGATTCCAGTTGCATGACTATGAGATTAAATTAGCCATTTATGGATTTCAGAAAGAGAGGAGACTAAAATGTTTTATCGCGTAGTTTTAAAAAGTCACTGAGTGATTCCCTCGTGTTAAATATTTCCTAATGTCAGAAACAGGGTGGATGACACAGAAATCATAAATCCAATTGAAAAGTGTTAAAAATCACTTTAGTCTGCCATCTTAGTCGAAATTCAATAAAGTTGAAGGGAGGACTTCTGTGCATACCTTGGCCTGGACCAGTACCCTCAGACATTTTACTGCTCATCTAAGGAAGGACGTGGGACCCAATATTAATTGCATTTCATTCCTTAATAATTGATTACTTGTTAAATGCTTGCTTTATGTAAGACCTGATTTATCATAGATGCCAGGTGTATGTATATTACATGTATATATGCCCTCTTGCGCATCGTGCCCTGGACATCGGCACCTGTCCCGCCATTCACTATATTCACAGGAGCATTGGAACTTTAACAACCACCACCAAAAACTGGGGCTCTGCAGTTTTTTTTTCTTTTTCCTATCATGTTAGACAGTGCTTGGTCTGTGTTCCTGACATGTGACTCAGCAATTATTTCCTAACTAGCAAGCCAGACGTGTGTGCTTATAAAAGTCATGGCCTGATTTTTCAAACCAGTCGCCCGAGAGGAAGGCCCAGAGACCCTCCCCGGCCGTGAGTTCATCACTGCACCTGGAGTGACGAGGGTTTGTGTCTGTTCATCGAAGGAAAACGGTAAAACTTTGCTCCGGTTATCTGCCAGCTTTTGAAATAGGAGCCTTCGATATAAAACCAAGCTAGATTTTCAACCTAGCTCTCCCAGGTGAGTTGTAAGGATCAGTCTATAAGGAGAGGTGTGCTGATGGAAGAAAAAGCATCGCCCCTGAGATTATTCTCAGAAGCCGTGAGTCCTGCCTCTGCACAGGGAACCTGCCCCCATGTCCAGGAGCCTCACCAGCTGCTTCTATCGGAAACTCGCTTTGTTTCCCTGGGAGTGATGTGCAAAGGGGGTCAGACAGACAGGAAGTGCCCATCCTCCTCATCAAGACACAAATGGCCCCCTGGCGCTTCCCGGCTTGTGACTTGGGCTCCACTGTCTCTCTGGTTTGCCACCATCTCCTCCTTCGCTGGTCCCATGTAGCTCTCCAGATGAAGTCTTCTTTTAAAATCAGCCTAGAGGATTTTTGAGAGGAGCGTAAGAACCCCACACAGCTCCGTGCCCTCCCCAAGGCCTCCCTGGTTGCCTGGGGTGTCTGCCTCTGCTTCCATCCCAGCCACACAGGCAGCTGAGCCGGGGGCAAAGCTGGAGAGAGACGGAAACACTGGGCGTCCTTTACAAACAGAAGCGAACACCTCTCCTCCAGCAGGTCCTACATAATCGCAAAACAAAACTAGGGAAAAGGTATTTTTGATGTAAATTCCAAGCAGCCGCGACCCTGTATTTTCTTGAGGAAATCACACCATTTCTTAAGGACGTCTAGCACTGGGGTCTCCTGCAGCATCACAATTTCCTTTCTTGTTTACTGAAAAGCCCCTCTTTTGGCTTTGGTGTCACACCTAAGCATCTTGCCCGGGCCGGCGTGTGTGCCGGGAACCGCGGCCTATTCCCTGCTCTGGAGGCGAGCTCAGCTGTGCCCTCGGAGGGTCGTACCTGAGCCGTGTGCTGTGAAGAAAGCCATCTCCTGGTGCCAGGAATTCACACTCCAGGGCCACTTGGACCGGCAGAGCCCGAGAACTTTCTGCAGCCGCAGCGGAGTGGGTGAAAATGAATCAGATATGAAAATGTCTGAAGCAATAAATTAACACACAGCAGGGGGGGTGATAGCTTAATCCTTTCTCGTCCAAACTCTACCTGACACCCATTATTGTTCCAGGAGGTGGGACCCAGCGACAGGACGGGAGCGAAAATGAACATTCCCCAAAGATTTGAAGCTTTGCAATAGGTAGGTAATGTGATTCTGCAAAGAAACCCGAACGGCTCTGAGAGTCTTTGTATGTTGAATTCCAGGTAACCTGTCAGGGGACTTCTCTCTCTCTCTCTCCCCCGTTTTATTTAATGCAAAAAGAATATCTTTGAGATTTAGAAAAACTATTGAAAATGGGGATACTTGCTAAAGCTTATCAATGTATTTCTTGATACAAAATAAATATTTCTGCAGGCCTCTGCTTTTCTTTCCAAAGGTGCATTACAGCAGGCTTGACAATAGCGTTGATGAAACAAAAGATTAAAACCTCTAAACATGTGGCTCTGTTTTCTTTGCCAACTACCTGAGGCGAACAAATATTTCGTTATTGTACAAAGTACTTAATTTGTGTGCGTTCTTTGAAACGTAACTGACCAAAGTCTGCATTGTGTTCCTTGAACAAACATTTGTGAGAGATATTTAGAATGCGCCCCTCATGCAAAAAAAAAAAAAAAAAAAAAAAGAACCTGGAAACAAATTTACAAATTGCTTTGCTTGAGTCATATCTCTCTTCTTGATGTTTTGTTTGGAATATTTCATGTTCAAGGTCTTTGGAGGTAAGATTCAAAAGTGCACATTACTGTTATTTTAAATCAATAAATTGCTTCTGGAGTGGCATCGTACAGGAGGCCAGTCCTTCCACACTTTTAAAGGAAAAGCAAATTTGAAGAATAATGTTTGTTTCTCCCCTTAAGGTTGAAAACAATACATTTTTTATAGACACTCCATTTTTATTGTTTGTGAGGAATGTCCAGGCTAAACAATGAATCTGATATTTTGATTTTCCTTTTTCAATATAACATTAGACCTTCAAATGAATATTGTACAGTTTCAACTATAATTTAAATGCATATCCTTTAGTGAGAGGAGATGGTATTCTGTCTCAGACTTTAACTTTCTGTTTCTAAAAACTACATAAACATATTTATATTAAGTATGGGACTTCTGGGAATGTTGGTGGATTAAACAGAATCACAACAAGATGCTAATAATTTATGTTACCTCTCATTTTAACCATGCCAGAAAATGAATTTCTATGGTCTTATTTTTTCATGTTTTTTTTATTTGCTCAAATAGTTTTCTTATCAGTAATTTGAAAAACGCTCACCGCTTTTGCCCAAAATATTTTAAATGCTCGTTGTAGCAATTATAAATTTGCTAGTTAAAAGTCAGATAATTAAACACACAAAGATAGACCAGGTTTTTTTTGCATTTATCCTTTGGAGACTATAATTTTAGCA
Source organism: Balaenoptera borealis (assembly GCF_965194805.1). Taxonomy (NCBI): domain Eukaryota; kingdom Metazoa; phylum Chordata; class Mammalia; order Artiodactyla; family Balaenopteridae; genus Balaenoptera; species Balaenoptera borealis. The sequence goes on from NC_138874.1 coordinate 114,590,700, forward strand.
CAGCTAAAGCAATGCAAATTGGATTCAGTTGTCTGTAGATTTCTTGCTGCCTATTAAGACCACTTGCTCTCAATTCGCCCCTGCTGGGGGGAACAGTAGCATTTTTTCAAGAATAGTATTGTATATTGAGGCACGATACCTAGAACAACTTCTGCCCCAGGAAGGTTTAGCAACAAGAAAAAAGTGCTGAGGGCAGGAAGGATAACATATTTAAAATAGCCATAGAGCTTATGAAGGAGTTGATTAGCCAGAGAGGCGATAAAATCTCCTGCTGCAAGTACAGAGCACACCACAACACGTATTTCAATAAGGAAAGGATGGAAATACTGCCGATTCCAAGTGAGAGAGCTTTTCAAGAGGTTTACTACTTAAAACTTTATAACATTTCGTGGGCTTCTTTCCTCAAAGACAGTTTGGAAGATCACATGTTGACTGACCACGGATTTTTTTAAAATGTTTGGAATTCACAAAGTTGGACACAGCATTGCTACTGGGGCTCCTGGATCATCACAAAGGAAAAAACAAAGCAGGGGTCATTCGTGTCTCATGTGTCTTCTCCTGGCCCTGCAGAGGCAGGCACCAGCTCCTCCTGCCCCTGGGGCCACCTGCTGCGGGTGCCAGGGACTGTGCTGGAGAAACTCTACTCAGTGTAGGGTAGGCCATTTGTGTATGTGGGTGCCCGGTGTGGGTGTGCATGCATGGCGTGTGTGTCTGTGTGCATGGTGTGTGTGTGTGGTGTGTGTGTGCCAGGTATGTGTGTGTACATGGTGTGTGTGTGCCTCGTGTGTGTGTGCATGGTGTGTATGTGTGCATGGTGTGTCTGTGTGCATGGTGTGTGTGTGTGCATGGTGTGTGTGTGTGCATGGTGTGTGTGTGCATGGTGTGTATGTGTGCCTGGTACGTATGTGTGCATGGTGTGTGTGTGTGTGCATGATGGGTGTGCCTGGTGTGTATGTGTGCCAGGTATGTGTGTGCATGGTGTGTGTGTGCCTCATGTGTGTGCATGATGGATGTGCCTGGTGTGTATGTGTGCATGGTGTGTATGTGTGCATGGTGTGTGTGTGCATGGTGTGTATGTGTATGCCTCGTGTGTGTGCATGGTGTGTATGTGTATGCCTCGTGTGTGTGCATGGTGTGTATGTGTACATGGTGTGTGTGTGCATGATGTGTGTGCCTCGTGTGTGTGTGTACATGGTGTGTGTGCATGGTGTGTGTGTGCCTCATGTGTGTGTGTGCCTTGTGTGTGTGTGTGTGCCTCGTGTGTGTGCCTGGTGTGTGTGTGCCTGGTGTGTGTGTGTTCGTGGTGTGTATGTACAAGATGCATATGCCTGGTGTGTGTGCCCGGTGTGTGTGTGTACACGTGCATGTGCATGTGCGTGTCCTTGCCCCTCACGTACTTTCCTTCTGTTCCCCAGTCTCTGTCCTTGCTTCCTGGAGGCAGTTTTGGTCCCAGACAAGGCATCATTTATCCCTGTTGCCATGTGCCTCCATCCCTCCCTCCTACTGGCAAATCTGTTGTGTGCTGCCTCTTCTAAGGATGCTGGATATGAAATTGAAGTCAGGTTCCCTTCTGGCTAGATAAAAGCTTTACTTACACACACACACACACACACACAAACACACACACACACACACCCCATATCTTAGCTGACCTGCTGTCAAAAGCTGACCAAACCACCTCAACTTGTGTAAGTCAGTACGGGACCTGCCCGGACCTAGCCAAGCCAGTCTTGTGCAGCGGATAAGGCTGTTTGCATGGACGCGTGTGGCCTCTGATTTCCCCTCTCTCCAGACTTTTCTTAGCATTGTCCAACCAGCTGACGGCTTCTGTTAGACCCGGCACGTCCCCCGCACATGGCCTCTCCTCCCACCCGAGTCCTGGGCAGGAAGGGGCCTCGCCGCCCCGCCTCCACAGGAGCGCTGCTGCTCACCGAGGGCTCCAAGAGGACTTGAACGTGACATCCTGGCACCTCATTTCCAGCGACTGAAATGAGCTCCATGCCCACGTGGGAAATGTGTGGCTGTCGATCTTTCTGAATACATTTCACGACATTGATTTTAAATCCTCCACCATTGTTTTCCTTTGGATTGTATGATTATCACGCTCATTTAGAGGCCCCAGAACTCACACTGTAAAAATCAACTGACTGTTTCTGACTTGCTGATTTTCCATGAAAAACAGGGAAAACTCCAATACGTGGGGGAGAAATTGTTTGGATGTGATGTGAACTAAAACGTGCCACTTCGGTGGGCTGTGAAAAGTTCCCCACTTACGTGGGTTTCGAGTCCAATTCCCCCCTTAACTTAGGCTCAAAATCCCCACTAATGATATTACATCCCAAACAAATCCGATCCCACGATTTTTTAAGGAAGGTGTGTCGGTGTGTTCTTAACAAACAGAATCAAAATACATTTTGCAACATCCTGTCCGAAAGGGCTGACACCTGGAGGAAATGCTGAACGACTGGGAAACAAAGAGGCTCCTTTTACTTTTCATGAGTAATTTATTTAAACCTCTTTCTCTTTGAAAATCTCCTTGACAAAATTTGGGTCTCATCAGCAGCAACGAATGTCATGCATTAGCCTGGCCCGGGAGCAGCCCACACAGAAAATAACAGCCCGCCAGTTAAAAAGGCCCCGTGTTCCCACTTCTGTGTCCCTGCTTTATGTGTGTATAACTCACTTTAAAGACAATAGATTCTCCGAACGGAGTGCATGAGGTCTGGAGGAGCTGGCCTGTATTAACACGCAAAACACTCAACCCAGTTCCTGGTTCATTTCCCTTCCAGAATATTCTGGGGTGTGCGGACTTGTGGAGATGTATGCCTGAATTTGTGTTTCTGATCTCAAATTCCCTTCTTTCCAAGTCTTTCGGTCAGAAAAATACTAAAGGGAAGTGGGAAAAAACAACCAAAAAAAACATAAAGAGAGGAGCCTCAAAAATCTCTTCCAAAGGAGGGCTGTGAATTGTGTCTCCAGTCTGTCTCTGCCAAGCTCTGGTTTTATTTCCCTTAAAATGTTAACTACTGTCTCTGTGCTCAGCGCTCCGCACCAGGAACAGCAGCCCGGAGATGCCGATGTGCCTGGCGTGTAAGTTGGTAAACTCCTGGTTCACAGGCTGCAGGGAGTAAGGGCATTCTCCACAGGCAGCAACCATATTTCAGCGTTCCTTATACCGGGCTCGCGCTCCAAATTTCCTTTACACTTTGTTTACTATATATTCCAATAGTGTAATATTAAACAAAAACAGTGTGTCCTACGCCAGGATGATTGATTACCACACCGTCACAAGGTCACCTCCTAGGGACAGACTGGGTGCAGGGGGGGCTGGCTGACTCATACAGTTAACACTATATCCGCATTGTATGAATGTCACCAGCAATCCAGTGATTTATTGCTTGGAAGGCTCTGTTCAATTTTTTCTGCCTGACCAAATTGCACATTTTCTAGAAAAAGAAGCAAAAATATTTCAGCACATGGATTACCTCAACCCCTCATTTTCCCCGCCAGGATCCACGCACGTTTGCAAGGATGCAGATGATCAAAATCTCCTCTTCTCCTTCTGCTTTCCCCCCTTCTGCTAGATATGGGGGGGAAAAATGATTATTACACTAATGAAAAGGTGCAGCAGGAGATTAAGGGCTTTTTAATCAGATTTTGGTAACATCTGTGGGCCACGAGTAAGGGCAGCTGTATGCTCCGTTTCTTAATTTTAGCCAGATTTACTCTGGATATAAAATTGTTAGCCTCGGGGAGAATCGAATGGGGGCAGGTGTGGGAGGGGAGATAGCCACAGAGAAACTACAGAACCAAAACTGTTTCAAAACGCATTGAGATAAACCTCTTTTGCTCTGGAGGGTTTTTTCTTTCCTAGGAAAGATACACAGTGAAACTAAAGAAGCATTTTTATAAGAAAGCTTCAGCCAAATTGAACAGAAATATCTCCTGGACACAGGGTCATGCCACGGAGCCCAGGATCTGTGCAGGTCTCACAATTTACTCACAGTTTTTAAGGGTTATTTTTCCCTCTAAGCCACCACTTAACGTAACTTGCACAAGCCTTCAGGATTGGACTCATGCTCTATGTAAATATAGATGAAACAGAGAGAATACATAGTCCAGTAAAGTTGCCAATATATTTTTAAATCAATTTTCTTTTTACTTTTGGGTGTGTGTTTGTCCTTTCTGTGGAAGCTACATAAGCTTCAAACACTTAGCATAGTGATTTATGAAAAGGGTCTCTCAGGCGCCTATGACAGTCATCTATTATTTATTTGGAACTTTTAACTACTCGATATTCTGAATATTCTGCACTAGGAAAACAGTTCAGACAAGATGTAAACATTTGGGGGGGCTTTCCTCAAATTTAATATACTACTAGTATGTCTCTGTAAGGATGGTTCATTTATCTGTTGGCTCTTAGCTTTGTTTAATTTTATGCAGGAAGGAAAGTGTGAAGGGAGGGAAAAATAGAAAAATATGGAAGAGTAAATTTTTTCAGGACTCAAGGAAAATTCTCACCAGAAACAGCCAAGCCCTAAATTGAGCCTGCCTTTAATATAAACACAGGATAAATACGGCATTCTAGAGTATTATAGTCATTCACTGTTCCTTATTGACCAACATTTTTTTAAAATCATGAAGTGACTAATCAAAAACAATTTGATAAATGATAATGGAAAAGAATATTAAAAAAGAATGTGTGTGTGTATATATATATATATATATATATGTATAACTGAATCACTTTGTTGTACGGTAGTAATTCAACTACACTTCAGTTTAAAAAAAGAACAATTTCACAAAATATTCCCCAGTCGGCGAATATTTCAATGGTATTATTAAGATTTTGTCGTCTTTCAAGGGTATTTCCTCTCTCTGGGCAGGAACTGTTACTCATGATGACAAGGACACCACTGGGTAAGAAAAAAACACGGTCACCTGGACCCACAAAGTGGCCAAAAAACTTTGACAGAAAATGGGCTAAAAGTCTCATGGGGACTGACCTTGAATCAGTGTATCTGTGCAGAAGGCAGGCCTCATTGTCTTGATGATGGTCAGAAAAATTTCGCTAGATCTGCATCTTGTCCAAAGGGTCATGCTCTATTTTTTTTTAATTTATTTTATTTATATATTTATTTTTGGCTGAGTTGGATCTTCGTTGCTGCATGCAGGCCCCCCCTAGCTGCGGTGAGCAGGGACCACCCTCCTTTGCGGTGCACGGGCCTCCCACTGCAGTGACCTCCCCCGTTGCGGAGCACAGGCTCCAGGTGTGTGGGCTTCAGTAGTTGTGGCATGTGGGCTCAGTAGTTGTGGCTCGTGGGCTACAGAGCGCAGGCTCAGTAGTTGTGGCGCACGGGCCCAGCCACTCTGCAGCATGCGGGATCCTCCCAGACCAGGGATCGAACCTGTGTCCCCTGCATTGGCAGGCGGACTCTTAACCACGGCGCCACCAGGGAAGCCCCCAGGGTCATGCTCTTTTTGTCCGTGAAGACTCCTTAAGGGACAGAACCCGCCCTCGGTACAAACGTAGATGGACCAAAGGCACTTTCTTGAGAACAGGCACAGGTTTCCCCAAACCTTTTGGGTGTGTATTCACATGACAGCACCCACCCCTCATTTCCCTTTGTGGGAAATGTCTGTTGTTTTTCCCTAGAGAGGACTGAATCTACCCAAAAGACATGGAGAGAAAAAAGACAGGATGGAAGAAAAACAGGTTTCAAATGGAGAAGACCTCCAGTGGTGGGGAAAAAAAAAAAAATCTTTTACTGTTTAAACATGAAAATGCTTAAACATGAAAGTGACAAGTTTGCATGATGTTCCTAAGACCATTTGCCCATCTCAGTTGTGGAAAACTCCTAGTTATGATAGCACAGGATTGTTACAGAATGTAGTATTTTGGTGCCACTGTCTATTCAAGGTATTTCCTGTGAAATCATCATTCATAGTGGGTTTTAACTCAATAGGAGGAAATGGCTGCCGCACTTCTCCCTACAACGTTCTCGTTTAAATGTTAATAACTGTTCTCGTGGGCTGGTTCAGGTTGTGTCCACGACCCATTGCCTTGAGGGACTTTGCCTTCACACTTGACCCTGATACTTCAGATTCAAACCAGACACAGAGGTTTCCCTTCATTCATTCTTACCATAAAACAAACAAACAAAAAAAACCACTTGTATTTCTGAGGTATTTCCACTCCTCCCATATTCTGGAGACTTTCATCTCAAAGAACTTGAACTGTGTGCTGTATGTTAATATTCGATGCTTTTTTTTTTTCCTGATTGGTAGGGCTCAACAGAAAAATGTCTTTCAAAAAGGATTCATGGATTCATCACCAAACATCTCAAAGAAATAGAAGGGAAGTCTAAAAGGAGTGTCTCTACAGCCGGGAAGGAAGGCACCAGATCTGAGCTGCTTTTCCTCTCTCTTTTTTTTGTTCAGTTGGTAGATATCACTTTTGTTCTTTTGCCTTTTGGTAAAAGAGAAAGTCCCAGACCTCACCCAGTGTAGCTCCCATCCGCTTTCCACTGATCTACCTCTAGTGCTGGTTAAATGATGTGGCTCATTCTGTTTCTACCAGGGTGGAAATCCATGTCTTTCTAATTTTTTCCGACTTGCCTGTTCCTACTCACAGCCCAATCAGTGGCACTTTAGTGGCAGTCAGGGGACAGCACATGGTAAAGAGACACAGAGAAGCTGACAGGCACTGTACAGGTTGATACACTGAGCGTTCCACCATGTGCTGGAGAAACAGCCTATTTAGGGCAACTTGCCCACGCAGAGTGAATGCTACAGCTTCTCTGAGCTTTTATCTACAGATCTCAATGTGTACATCGATTTTTTCCTTTTTAAAAGCCCCAGGCCACATGTATGAACAATTCAGATTGTGTTAAGGAACAAATTCTTCTTGCTGCGTGCACACACACACACACACACACCCCAATATATACACAAATACAAAGCAAGAAAGCCAACAACATCCGAAGAATGCTACAAGGACACAAAAGGTCTAGGTTTCTCCTCACCAGGAAATACCCCTCTGTCTGGTGCCCAAAGATGGGGACTCAAAGACTTTTTCCAGGCCCACAAAGAAGGACAGGCAGTGTTTCTGAGCCTGCACGGTACTTTCTTATGCTCCCAGGAGCTCTCTCCACCTGTGAATGGCTAGGTGGCATTGTTGGCTGTCTCTTTCATTCCCCCTCTGCTTTGAACACAGAAGGTAATGTGTTTTTTTCAATGTCTCCCAGAAGTAGTAGTCCCTGCCCCATTGTATACGGTGGCGCTGGTTCATAGGTAGATGCTGATTGGTCGTTGCTGGGACACCATTCCTAGAAGTCCCAGGCAGTGTGTCTAAGAATAATGTCAGTACATTGCAGACCCTACGGGTGCCCGTGGGCAAGATGGGTATTTTGGGATCTCGGATGGCATGGGTAATTCTGGGATTTCTCGCAAGAGACAGGTGACTGCTATGTAATGCTGTTTTCCACCCTTTATTAAGGCATGCCAGAGAAGCACTACTAATTAAACAAATGTGAGATTAACAAGGCAACAGTACTAAATTGTGAGCTATTTGAAAATAATAAAAAAAGCACCCAACAGAAATGAATTATAATACAGAAACATAAAACCATGTTTAAATGATTTTGAAATATGTTCCAAAAGTCGGGTGATCAGTCATCACATAATTCCTCATTTCCATTGAATTCTTTGTTTCCTCATTGGGAAAGGAAAAAAAGAATCACAGCTTAAACAATTTAAATGAAAATATATCCAAGGATGTGATGTGACAACATTTCTGTAGTTCTAGCCCAGCCACATCTTGAAGGAATGTATCAATGTTTTCCAAAATTATCTGGGCACTCTAAAAAACGTTAGCGCTTTTTAATTACAAGGTTTATGTCACTCGGTGAAATTTTAATGTAATGAAACATTCAGCTGGACCTTGTGCTGGATGTAAAATAAAATTATTCATTGAAAATCAGACCACAGGCCACCTACTGTTTTTTTTAACAAATGGTTGAACTATCACGGGGTTACAGAACTTAACATGTAAATTGCAGTAGAACTTATAATTTCTGATTCAAATCCCTAAAGACTGCCATTTAAGTCAAATATATGAGTGAAATTTTGCTTCTGTGCCATAATAATGCAGTGAAATAGTCAAAAATCTGAACATATCTAGAGTAATTATTAACCCAATAATAATGTATTTTTAGTTATTTAATCAAAGGTATAAAAATTATTAATGTCAAGTTCTTCTTATAAAAATGAAGTTTTAAACACCAGCATTTAATTTCAAGGGTGACAACGCTCAATCTAACCCGTTAGGGAAGTTTCTCACGGAGCCAAGGAGTATAAGCGAGAGAAAGATTGCTACTCGGATGTCAGGTCATTACTAGGAAATAGCAGAAAAGGACTATTCTTCTCCAAAATGGTCTTGAACTAATTTTTAACATTAACTGAAATTGATCAGTCTTCCATAAGCTCAACGTGATCTGTGGGCTAAGACAAGAAGCATGAAGCAAACCCCATGGAAACTCCTTGCTTCCCAGGTAAACATTGTAGGAGGTGGTGGCGTGAACGTATCTGCCCCACGCTGGCCACATCTTATTGTTTTCTATTTTGTGCAGGAGGCAAGTCTGAAAGGTGACTTTCTGTCACTGCTAACGGGAATGGATTTTTTTCTCTTTTGCTCTCATCTCCTGAATGTTGACAACCTACTGGTAATACAGAAATTTCAATCTTCACATCAACTCTGCTAAGGAGGTTCGGGTGCCCACAAGCTCCCGCGCTCATGTACTCCTTAGGGCCCCTCTTTGTCCTCGTGTATTTTCCCTGGGACAAAGGTTTTGCATTTCCACTGATGATACGGAAATATCCAGTGATTCTTGACTCTGGCTGCCTATACGCCAAGACATTGGGAAGTGACATTTTATTTTTGCGGCGATGGAGTGTAAATGTATTCCACTTCACCCTGTCTCCCACTTCTTGGTGGTTAATAGGACCAGCCGGAGTGTAACTCTGGCTTTATGGAGAAAATGAAATCTCCTACAGCTGCCAGAGGAGCACAGGCCACTAGATAGGAAAGATGATCTCCAAAGTTTCCATCAGCCAAATGACTCAGGTTCCCCCTGTATCCAGCTTATCCACAGACGCCCTGAAAGTGACAGGATTGAGTTAGCCTTTTATTGTCTGTTTTCTGAAAAACATGCCACTGAGTAGAGAAACGGCTGAATAAGAGAAAAGAGTACTAGTAAAGGACATGAATAAGCTATCAACGGAAAACCAGCACCTAAAGTTCCAAAGGCCATCTCACACCCCAGAATCCAAAGGGTGAAAGAGACGACCTCCATAAAAAATAGCAAGTCATCCAGAGGAATGGATAAAGAAGATGTGATACGTATACACAATGGAATATTACTCAGCCGTTAAAAAGAACGAAATAATGCCATTTGCAGCAACATGGATGGACCTAGAGATTGCCATATTAAGTGAAGTAAGTCAGACAGAGAAAGACAAATATCATATGATATCACTCATATGTGGAACCTAATTTTTAAAAATGATATAAGTGAACTTATTTACAAAACAAAAAGAGACTCACGGATTTTGAAAACAAACTTATGTTTACCAAAGGGGAAATGTGGGGGAAGAGGGATGAATTAGGAGTTTGAGGTTAACATATACACACTACTATATATAAAATAGATAACCAACAAGGACCTACTGTACAGCCCAGGGAACTCTACTCAGTATTCCGTAATAACCGATATGGGACAAGAATCTAAAAAAGAACGAATATAAGTGTATGTATAGCTGAATCACTATGTTGTAACACCTGAAACTAACACAACATTGTAAATCAACTATACGCCAATAAAAAAATAGCAAGTCATCAATGCATTCTGCAAACATCCTTCCTGAAAGACACAGAGGCTCCCGGGAGCCCGAGCTGCTCTCTCCACCTCCCCCGTGAACACAGTACCCTGCCCTGGGTCAGCTCCTCGCAAAGCCTGGTGTCCTATCACCGGGGCATCATCCAGGTCTGCTTGTCACTGTTCTCATGTTTCACCTGAGAGCCTGGAGTGATGAGGAGTCCATGGTCTCCCTCTGCCTCCCAGGGCCAGTGCGTTTCCTCAGTGGTCCTGGAATCTTCCCCACCACTCCGCTTACATCATTACCTAAGGTGATCGGTCAGCCTCCTGCCGGCATCTGCCTTTTCGATCCAGTGCCAACCACACTACGGAAAACTGTCAGTCCTGCACTCCCTCCATTTACACCAAGTCTCATTAACGCCTCTCTTTCCTCTGGCGATCTGCCACTACGATTTAAGGAGACTGTTGTTACTAAACACACGCAAGGAAAAAAACACGAAAACTATTGTAAATACAGTGTGGGTCCTTCTGATGTAAGCTCACAAATACAGAGTGAGTTGGCATTACAATAATTCATAGCGGCTTTAGAGCAACTTGGAGCTGAGGCATTTCAATTTAGACCAGATTCGTGCCTGAAAGCTGGGCACAGAGTTCTGGGTGAATTGCTGCAGTCAATGAATTTTTAAAATGTGTTCCTACACTGACCAATATTTATGAATTTTCTAAGCCACCGGAGGGACGTAGGTCTAGAACAGGAAAACTACTTTCAAATATAATACATAGCAACTGAGAACACATCAGGTCTATTGTGCTCAGACAATGTGTTTTCCTGTGAAAAGGCCTGATACAGAGTGACAGGGACACAGCATTCCCCCCCCCCACACCCCGCCCAGCCCTGCTTTCCTCTGTCAAGGAAACCCTGGGCTTCCAGAGGACATTCTCTTTTACCAGGTGCCCAGATGCCTCTTGGAAAACCCAAGGTGGGAAGCCACACGGAGAACGTCGGCCTCTGGCTCTGGTATTCTGCCTGCGGCATGGCCTCCACCTTCCTCCCCAGGTGCACTGAGTGGGAACCAAGGGGCTTACGTTTCTGAGCATCAGAGAAAGTCATCCTCTGGTCAAGTCCTAAAGCGGCAATATTCTCACCATGGTCTGACACCTCCTAAGACCACAAACTTTCTTACCTATTGGGTTTTTCATTTTCTACTTCTCCAGGGACCGAGACTGAGTTTGTCTTGGCCTTTCTTCTCTGGGAGGGAAGGAGGACTCGGTCCAGCCAAGTGAGGGCTATGAAGTAGCCGTTGCCTTGGGCTCAGCTTCGCAGCAAGACCGGCTGGGGCACATTCAGCTTCAATATGGCAGACTGGGCATGAGGCCGACCCCAGTGAGACTCAGTGTACTGGAAGCCTGGACCAGCTGGGCCAGCCCCCCATTAGATGGATCTGCATGGCTTGGCTGAAGCTCCTGTGTGCCCAGCCGGTGACACCAGTTAGCTGCCAAACGAAGGAATGGTCGTGTCCAATGGTCTTCCACGCTCCCTTGCACCTGTGCATCTGTTGTCTGGACCAATCACACTCTCTTACAAGTCCAGCTTGGTGTTTCTTCCTTTCTCACTAGCCTGTGAGCCACCTCCCAGCCACACTATAGCTCCAGACCCAGCACAGAAGTCTGCGTGCAAACAGCTGAGTGATTGCTGCTTTGGAGGGACCCAGCACTGGTTTCAGGATATATTCACATAGATAACGCTTGGACACTGCTGTTGGTGGTGAATTCGGCATCTGTTATGGGCCAGAAGAGTCAGGGGGACACAGGAAGAAAACTGGAGTGGGCCTGAGGAGCTGGCTGGGAAGAACTTGCTGCCACCTGTGTGGACCCCGCAGAAGGAGCCTGAGCGTCCCCAAGCCTGAGTGTGAGGAGCCCCCTTTCAAGCGGGGTCCACTTGAAGGCCATTTGAGTACACTGCCTAGTGGTTCACTGCTTCCTAAATAATCAGAGAAAATCACATGTCTACATATGGGAATTCTTAAAATGCTCAAAGGCTCCTTAGAGTGAACAACTCTGTGAAGGAAACTTTACATCTTTGTGGCAAGTTTTCAGAAATGTCCTGAGTGAGGTCTGATATTTTAATGGGGCCCACATTGATCACTCAACATGGAGATGACTGTAGATGCGAGAATCATTGGGAATACAGAACAGTGGGGAGAGGCCCCAGGGATGGAGGGAAGAACCGAGTACACGTTGGCAAGTCCACCTTGACCTCTGCCACCACTCAAGGACGCCCCCCACCCCCTGGGCTGTGGCCACATTAGGGAATGCCTGGTACGCAAGTTGACATGGTGTCCTTAGTGCTGAGAAAGCAGAAGAGCTCAGGCCAACACTGCTTGTTCATCGGCCTCAACACGTGCATGACAAAGAGCCCTGTGGCATTTGGGATGGATGTCTTTTGCCCTTGGTGTCTCTGTATCTACAGGGCGAATACTTTAGTTCGGATGTGCCATTACTTACCCCAAGCAGATTGGAACATACTGGGGGAAAGCACTTTTTAAAACATGACTGTTATGCACTGAATGTTCGTGTCACTCCCACAATTCCTATGTTGAAGCTCCAACCCCCAGTGCGATGGTATTAGGAGGCGGGGCCTGTGGGAAGTGACTGGGGCTGGATGAGACTCTGAAAGGGGGCTTCTCATGATGGGACCAGTGCCCTGAGAAGAAGAGACGGGAGAGAGCTCCCTCCTGCTCTCTCTCCCCACCATGAGAGGAGATGGCCATCTACAGGCCAGGAAGGGATCCTCACCAGAACCTGACATGCTGGCTCTCTGATCTCAGATGTTCAGCCTTCAGAACCACGAGGAATAAACGTCTGTTGTTTATGCTGCCCCGTCTGGGGTATTTTGTCCTGGAGCCCAAGCTGACTGATGCAGTGACTATTCACAGGAAGCTGTTTTTTAACACGGGGAACCTGAAAAGGAAGAACACCAAAGTTTGTGCTTGAAACTGGAAAAAGCAAAACTGACTTTATGAGAAAGAGAGAAGAGAGGAAGAACAGAGAATATGAAATAAAAAAGAAACTGTGCAACAATTTCTACGGAGGCAGAGGTTGAGATGCCGAATGCCAATCTTCAACCCAAACTGATTTTTCGAGCCAACCTATACACTCCTAAAATATTTCTATGTAGTTGAAAGATTTTCATAAATGCCTGTGTGAATGGCATGGCTATAATAAGCATCTTTTCTGAGCTAGATTACACCATCGTACCAAGTTAGAGTCCTAATTATCAGGTTTTCTTGGGAACAACTGGCTGAGTGCACTTGTACTGAAATACACTTAATTTGGTTTCATTCAGCACCTTTTAGGACACACTGTGCCTTACTTCAAACTGCTTTAATGAGTAACGAATTAGATGCTAGCAGAGCAGCGGCTCCTCCAATGAACGGAAGAGATATTACAGGCTCAGCAATAGCTCAAATTGGAAAACCAGGGCTCTATGGCACCTCAGCTCCTGTTCTCTGCAGGAAAGGTCATGCTGTCCTGCCTCCCCATGTGGCTGAGGGCAGAGGAAGCTGGAAGGACCAGCATGTGGACTTCAACATGCCCCGTGGTGGGGCAGGTGCTGGGGAGCTGGACCCACCTGCTGGTAACGGGACCATGTGCAGCCTGGCAGGCAGAAGGGGGCCTGGAGAGGACAGAGCTGCCATAGCTGTATCCCAGTAAGCAAGGAGCAGTGGGCATCCAGCCACTGGCCATTGTGTGTCCCCATCAGTGGGCTGAGCGTGTCATCCAGTCATTGGATGGCAGGTCATCTTCGGAAATCAGGCAGGCAGGAACTGAGAATCAGAATCAGGGCTTACTTGAAGCCCAGGTAGATGGCCCCTAGGATTCCCAAAGAGCCTGAATTTACATATATTTAGGGTGATCATCTGTCCTGGCTTGCCCAGGACCATGCAAAGTCCCAGACAAACAGAGATGAGTGGGTCACTCATATCTAGAGCAGTATTTCTCAAAGGGTGGTGCTCAGACAATCTGCTCATTACAAACCCAGATGCCTGTACCCTCACTCCAGACCTACTGATTGAGACTGGAGGGGCGGGGGACCCCATAATTTGCATTTAACCAGTGCTTTGGTTAATTCACATTTGCAAACAACCTCTGAGAGCCATTTTCCTAGAGAAACTCAAAGAAGCTGCAAGCGTTTTATGTACAAGAAGTTGATATAGAATGTTCCCTGAGTAGAAGCAGGTCCCCAGGCTGGACAGAGCTAGATCACCGGATGGGGTCAAGTGGCCTGAGCAGTGAGAAGAGGAGAGCTGGAGGGGTGCCCATGTTGCCGACAGAGGTCATGCATCACGTGGCAGCCTCCACGAGTCTAGAGAGAGTGAAGTTGCCCTAAGTCAAAGCAGACGGGTAATTGTTCTCTATTTCCAGCATCCTGCAAACCCCTCAGAAAGTGAAAGAGGGCTCCATCGGGAAGGGTTGGAGTCCAATGCAGACAAAACTACTTCCCAGAGGACTTGGGGCTCCTCTGGGGGTTGCCCCTTGGAAGGAACTGAACCAACTTCCATTGACATCCTATCTGGACCAGAAACTGTCACCATTATCACGTTAAAAACTCATCACCACCCGGTTAGGTAGATAATATAAGGTCCGTTATTAAAGTAAGACAACTGAATCTAGGAGAAGTGACTTGTTCTAGGTCTTCATGCAAATAATGAGGAAAGCCAGGCAGGTCAGATCCCAAAGCCAGCTTTTTCCTGTTTTACCCACCCACCACTCAAACGTTGTTCACTTGGAATCCTACTGTCCTTTTTGCAAATACTCCCAGGGCAGATGCTGTTATAAGATGTATCTCGATGGTTATACACCGTCCCGCAGTTCTACTGCTACGAAGGAGCCAGGTCCCTCCTGTCCGCATCCTGCCCTCACACCACCTGGGTCTGCATCACAACTCCACCCTTCCCAGCTGTGTGACCTTGAGAAAGTTCCATGAGCTTTGTTTTCCTGTCTGTTTATCCAGAAGAGTAATATGACTTCCTACTGGGTTGTTGTCAGGATAAAATAAGTTAAAAATTAAAAAAAATAACACAAGGACTACCCCATAGCAAGTGCCCAATTAACATAAACTATTAGTCCATCTCTACTCGGCAATAAAACATACGTGTTACGCGGCCGCTGGGCTCACAGCGTCACAGTGTGGACACATGAGCTCCAAGAGAGGAGGCAGCTCCTCTGTTTTGTTTTCTGTCTGAGGTTTGTTTCTGGTTGCAACGATCGCAAAATCATACCCAGCGTCCTGGGACGCTTGCCACACGGAAGGGAGGGTCTAGCTGAGAGGACGGCAATGAACAAGGCTTGTTCCCCAGCCTCCACAACTACAACTGCTGAAGTTGGCGCAACGGTCACGTTCCACTGAGTAATAACAGCAGCCAGGTAGTGGAAGCCTGCCATGTGCTAAGCACCTCATGTCAATGACCTATTTCATTGCTTGCAACCATCTCACAGCTTCCTTCATTCATCCATCAAATGTTTACCCAGAGCCTAGTATAGGCAGGCCCTGTACTAGGTGCTGAGGATACAGTAATGAATAGGAAAGAGCCATCCCTGCCCTTAAGAGCTTACCGTCTACAGAAGAAGACAGATAGGATGCTATTCTGTAAGTATTAATATTAACTCTCTTTGATAAATGAGGAAACTGAGGCTTGGAGACATTAAATAGCATCCAAGTGATACGGCCAGCATGGGATGGCACCTGAACTCAGATTCAGATCTTCCTGATTCCAAGGCTGTGTACTCTCCCCATAGCACAGTGTTTCTAGCCTACCAGACTAACTGGAGGAAAAGTCAAATGACAGAAAGCAATATGTAAGAGTACAGAGAAACTACTGTTGAAATGGAAGAGAGTGGTTAAATCTGATCCAATAGCCTGGAAAGCTTTTGGAGGCAGTAACTTTTATTTTTATTTTTTATTGAAGTGTAGTTGATTTACAAAGTTGGGTTAATTTCTGCTGTACAGCAAAGTGATTCAGATATATATATATATAATTTTTTAGATTCTTTTCCACTATGGTTTTTTACAGGATATTGAGTATAGTTCCCTGTGCTATACAGTGGGACCTTGTTGCACATCTATTTTATATATAGTAGTTTGTATCTGCCAATCCCAAACTCCTAATTTATCCCTCCCCCCGCTTTCCCCTTTAGTAATCGTAAGTTTGTTTTCTATGTGGAGATGGTATCCCTTAATCTGGACTTCAAAATAATTCAGCTTCCACAAGCAGGTCAGAAGGGCATTCCAAGCAGGAGGAATAGTAAATGCAAAATAACGAAGGTCAGAAAGGAGATGCAGAGTCTTGGAGCCACAGGAGGTCCAGGGGCACTGGAGTGTCCCTGTGAGGAAGGGCAGCAATGACATGAGAGCCTGAGACAGCTAGAAAAACAAACCAGGGCCTGGACACCATCATAAAGAATTTGGATTTGATTGTGGGGACGATGGGGAAGCTCCAGGTTTGAGAAGGGAAGAGGCAAAAGCAGCAGGTGAGGCAAGGAGTACATGCCACCCTCCTCCCACTCTCCCTCCTTTCAGACGTGAAGGCTTCCTGTGCCCCACAGAGGCCTGGAGCCCTAGGAGAACCCACCTGACCATTCCGTGGCCTACTGCCAGCCTTCCCTGCCCTTGCTAAAAGGCACCCATTTAGGAAGTATTTGTTTTTCTTGTAATCTTTCAGAAGCTCCTATCTCTGATGCTGAATCAAGCATCCCCATCTACCACCTCCAGGAGAGTACAGTGAATCCCAGTTCTTTCTCCATGAGACTGGATGTGGAGGAGCAGGAAGACCAGCCTGAGGCATCAGACAGGCTACAGTTGAAAGTATGGTGGGGCCACCCACCAGCCACGGGACCCGAGTAAGGCATCTCACCTCTGAGAACACAAGTTTAGTTAGGCAGCCGTCCGAAGGAGTGTGCCTGACCCATGACCAGCTTCAGTCAATGAGTGTCGCCTGTACCATCACCATTTCTACCAACTGTCCAGTGGCTTATCCCAAATGTGCTCCCTGGACTTCCCTAGAGGAGTGACGTTGGAGGAACCCTGTGCGTTCTACGCCTTCTCAGAGATGGATGACCCACCTTTCATGTTAAATACCAGGAAAACTTCCTCAGTAAAAGAAGTCATTAAACTCTGTGTAATCCAGAGTTTCCACAACTTATTTGTCCATGAAACCTTCATTTCATATGAAAGAAAGTCGTACTGCTCCTCAAGCCAAAACCTTTGACATTGTTCTGGATTCATCTTCCTCTCTCACGCTCATCAGCAAATCCCACTCAAAATGCATGCAGAATCATGGGGGAGGGATGGATTGAGAGTTTGGGGTTAGCAGATGCAAACTATTATATAGAGAATGGATAAACCACAAGGTCCTACTGTATTAGCACAGGGAACTATATTCAGTATCCTGTGATAAACCATAATGGAAAAGAATGTGAAAAAGAATATATATACATGTAATACTGAATCACTTTGCTCTACAACACAAATTAACACAACATTGTAAATCAACTATACTTCAATAAAATAACTTTTTTTAAAAATACATGCAGAATCAGATCCCCTCCCTCCTTCTCACTGCTGCCACCGTGTCCAAGGCACCATCAGTCACCCGGTTACTCCAATGGCCCAACTGCCTCCCTGCTTCTGCTCTTCCCTCTTCGTTTGCTGTGAATCAGCCTTCCACATAATAAACTGCCCCAAAATGCAGTGCTTATCCAACATTTATTATTATTCAGGATCCTGTGGGTCATTTGGGTGGTTCTTCCAGTGAGGGCCAGCTTGGTTGACCTCTGTGGTGAACTGCGGACTCAGCTTGGGCTGAGTGGAAATTGTCAGGCCGGGGGTCTCGAGACAGGGGCTGGGCTGGCATGGTTCTCCTCTGCCCCATGGGTCACGCAGCCTCTGGTAGGCTAACCTTGGCTTCGTGCCGAGCAGTCTCAGGGTGCCAAAGGGCAAGTCAGGACAAGCCCCACACCCATGCACTCCCCACTACAGTCTCCTTGGCCAAATCAAGTCACGTGACCAACCTTGGGACCGCATAGGAGGGGATTACCCAAAGGCATGAATGCAGGCAGAGCAGTACAGAAGTCATGTTGCCAACAGTCTAGCACAGCTTTGCTTCCCATCACACTTAGAAGAGAGTTCCCTGGACTCTTTCCCTGGCCTGAAAAGCCCTGGGTGATCTCTAGAGCCCAGTTCTCCTGCCCTTCTGCCCCCTCATTCGGTGACCCCCACCACAACAACATCCTTGATCCTCCTCAAACCTGCTCTATTAGTCAGGCATCTCCAGAGAAACAGAACCAATAGGGTGTGTAGGTATATAGAAAGAGACGTTTATTTTAAGGAACTGGCTCACACAATGGCAGAGGTTGGCAAGTTCAAAATCTGTAGGGTAGGCTACAGGCTGGAGACCCAAGGGAGAGCTGAGGTTTCAGCTCAAGTCCAAAGGCTGAATTCCTTCTTCCTAGAGGGACCTGTCTTTTTCTCTCAAGACCTCAGCTGATTGGATGAGGCCCCCCCCACCCCCCCCACCCCCACACACACACACGAGGGAAGCTGATCTGCTTACTCAGAATCCACTGATTTAAAAGTGATCTCATCTGAAACGCCCCTGCTGGTGGCTACAGAGTTCAGGTAAAACTTTCAGGTTACAACTCTATATAGTAGGCAACATACCAAGACAGACAGAATCTAAGATCCCTAGTTCAGAACAAAAGAACTGAATACAGAAGCTGGTAAAGAATTCTCTCTTGGATTCTGCTTGTTATTAATACAGGGAGAAGCAAGAGAGATGGGGCAGAATGAAGAAACACACAAACTCACCATATTTGCAGAAAGCCATCTGTTCGAGGGACAGAATGGGGGGATGGGGGTTAGTAGCAGTCTTACAGTTGTTGCTCTCTTTGGTTGGGAAGAGGTAAGTGCCAAAACAATGTACTGTGTTAAGAACTTCCCTAATAATCAAGAAGAGATCAGCTCTCCCAGAACACTGGCCTGGCCCTTGCCAACATCAAACTTCTTCAAGAGGCTGGCCCATGAACAATTCACCTCATTCCAAGATGAGTAATAATTAAAAAAAAAAAATTGAATACACCCAGAACACATTTAGAATACTACTGGAAAGGGGAGGAAATTAACAGGAAAACAAATGGTAAATAGAGAACCCTCACTAAAAGAGGCTTCCATGGAACAGATGAAAATTGGTACAAAATAAGCCCCATGAATTGTTAAAAATTTAATGAAATAATTACTTCTTTAATACAAAATCTCAGAGCAGAGCTACAGGAGTTCAGAAAATAGAGAGAGAGGCAACAGTAGAAGAAGAAACAAGAAGAAAAGAAGTGAATGAAAGACTAAAACCATCAGAGAAATGAAAGCCACCTTGGTGACAACACAATAGAAAGATCTGTTACTGACAGCACAGTAGAGACTGTGGAGGACAGGACGAGAAACTGAGCAAATAAAATGGAAATAAACAAGGTGTGTGAAAGAGGAATGAGGAAATAACATGTAGGTAAGATAGAAAAAAGTATCCAGCAAACACATAAATGGTATTCCTGAAGCAGAAAGCTGAAAAATTGGAACAGAAAGAAAAACAACTTTGAGATATAATTTAAGAAAACTTTCCAGAAATAAAAGACAAGTTGAATCTATAGATTGAAAGAGTACTCTGTGGACCAAGAAAAATGATATGAAATGATCAATACTGAGACACATGCTAGTAAAGGTATTGATCTTCCAAGAGAAGACTCCTTTGGGGATCCAGGGGAAGATGGGGTCTGCTCTCAGAACCATCCACTTACCAAATCCTCAGGGAAAGAAAGTGTTAACCCAAGAATGTTGTACCTGGCCAAACTGTAACTCAAGTATTAAAAGAAACAAACATTCAAGAACTCAAGAAATATAGTCTCTATAAGCCTTTCTGATAGAAGCACCTGGAGAGCAAAGGCAGCCCATCGGTAAGTAAATAGAAAGACAGCCGACAAAGGATGGGTAATGAGTACCAAAGCCACTCATCTGGAGTTTAAGCTATGACAAGTGTGGGAATTATGATAAAAGAACAAAACACACACATGCATAACTCCAATAATATAAAAACAGTTTCAACAGTTGGGTAGTGAAGAGGAAGAGTGGGTTAAAACTAGTATAACATAACTATTTTTCTCATTTTTTACATCAGGGGAACAAAGATGTCATTTTTAAAGCAGATAAGTAACAAATGTGAGAATATATGTAAATATATAAATGCAGTAGAGGTAAACACTATGGAAATGATATAATTTATTAAAACCGAGTAGGAGAAGAGGAGGCAGAAGGACATATATACTAAGCTCTTTTTTAAACATACATAAACTGAATATATGAAAGCTTCTGAGTTCTTACAACTCTTTCCCCTTACCTTTCCCTGACCACCTTAGAGGTGGAAAAGGAATGGATATAAGAAAACTCCACTAAATGTGGAGTACAATTCGTCAAAGTCTTAATTCCTTGTAAGAAAAATTTATCATTTTTACAAAACAACAAAATAATTTATCTTGAAAATGAAAGAGGAGAGAGAATCACCTTCAGGTCTGGGTACCAGCTTTTAATGTTATTTGGTACCTGAGCCAGTTTTCTGGTGGCACTCAGGCTGCATCCAGCAATTTGGGAAGAACACAGTTTCTAGTGGTGCATCAGTGGTGTCAGAATCAACAGCAAAGGGTGATGATAGATTCCAGCTTCAATGTGTGAGGCTTTCACATGGAAAGCTAAGGAAATGCTCCACCATGGTGTTCAATCCTCACTACACCCCCATGAAGCAGGTCTTTTCTTTGTGTCTCATCTCTCAGAAGAGGACTTAGGAGAGTCATTAGGGCACATGGCTAGGAAGTTGCACAGCTGGAACTTGAACCTGGGTCTCACAGGCTCTCAAACCCAAGGAGACCTCACTTTAAAATTTAGATTGAGTTTCTTATTATGTAGGAAGAATATTTCCGTACTACTGACCCCAAATTACCAAAGGAGGTCATTCTTAACCTAGTTAGACTCTCAGACTGGAATTTCTCTTATTCTCAGTCTTTGTCAATTTAAACATTTCCGATTGTTTAAGGTTCAGCTCACACATCACCTGACCCCAGTCCTTACCGACCCTGCTTCCTCTGTGCTCCGCAACCCAGCACCCACTTACAAGTCCACTGTCGCTCAGCCAGCTAAAACAGTTCATTACCGAGGTGCCTCGCACGGTGTCTTGTCCAAATAAGTGGAATCGACAATGCAGAAATCATGTTAAATGTTGACATTAGCTTTGTCAATTGATTCCTTTATCTTTTTTTGACCATTCATCTTCAAGTAGTCTTTTGAGTTAACTGAAGCAAAAGTCAGGGCACTCACTACTCTTCTCTGTGTGAGGAGCATTAAGCTACCATCATGGGGAGTTAAGAAAAGTAAAGTACAATTCTGTCCCTAAGCTTGTTTCTAGAGTTGGTGGAGGGAGAGGTGGGACCATGCAACAAACAAAGAGGAAAAACAATGCTTCAGATGATGGCAGAACAAATACGAATTCTATGCGGTCTCCATAGGTTTATGCTTGCACTGAGAAGGTTAAACATCTAAAGTCGGTTTTCAGTTGTCCAGTTTGTGGAAGCCTCAGGTCTCTGATTTCTTCTCTCCTGATCATTCGGCAGTGGGTGGGCAAGAGGGTCCAAAAAATCATGTCCCCCTTCTGCAGTTAATCGTCTACTCCCACACAAAAATTAGACTCCCAACTGTTGACTCTTTAGCACTCTCTGTTTTGATTTTTTGCTCCAGAAAGGTTCTGAGAGGAGAGCTACAAGGAGGGTTAGGAAATGTCTTTTAATTTTTTTTTTAATCCATCTACATAATCTTCATCATTATTTCTTTCATCTCTTTTGCCCATGCATTGGGACCTCAAAAGCTTATTATTTAGGTCAGAGCAGACGTAGACAGCAGCTATTCCACCTTGAATTTTATCCAACATGCTTGGATAAAGGTAATTTCACTTTCCCTTTAAATAGCACATTTCACCCGTATACTGAAAGGTCTGTTTGCTATTTTTCTTTCAATTGAAGAGCATGATCCCCTTCTAGAAAACCCGTGGTCTTTTATGGATTTCTCAGTTTCTGGATAGAATGAAATACCCTTGTCAACTCGGGAATATTTATGGAGAAAATCTCAGTCATCCAATCTCATTCTTTGTCACTCTGTAAATTGGGATGGTAGCCTTTGGGGGAAAATCTGAGGAAGAGAAATTAATAAATTAAATACATGCAAGGAATGCGGAAATACACAGGGTTAGACAAGCTTGTATTTTTCTATTGCTCCTGTGGAGCACAGAAGGCCTCCAGGCCAAACACCTGCTTGAAGCATTTCACCCATCCACCTGGAGGCGCCCCACTTGTGTTGGGGAACTTCTCCTCTGCCTCTGTCCACATTGCCTTTTATCTCCACAGGGTGGTTACCCCAAGCTTGGAATGATGGACCCCATTAGTGGAAAGACTGCTAATTCCAGACGAGTTCATTATCTATTCTCCGGTACCATTAATTAAGCAGTGGGCCAAGGGCTTGCCATGTGCCGTGCAGCTGTCACATCAGATGTCTCTCCTGCCACATCCGCTCCATAATGTCACCCGGCCCAAAAGCAGACAGGGAAACACCAAGTGATGCTGGGGCTAATTCACCGTAGGCAGCGGCTCAAGACTGTTAGGACGGAGATACCTCCTAGTTAGAAAGCAGTTTGTCTCTCCCAGGATGAGAGAGTGGCTGGGTGGCAGGCCAGGGGCTTGATGAAATTTTATAAAATCAAACACCCCGCAAGAATGTCAAACAAAAGCCCTTTTCAACGGCATTTTTAGACTGGGCTTTTTCTCTTAGTAAGATGCCCAGTTCATGTTGGGGAGGCCAAGCTGGCCTGAAAGCGGATGAATTGAAAGCAAAAGTGGCCATTTAGAGAAAATGACTTCTTACTTGGGGACAGCAGAAAATGTCTGAAAGCATGAGTAATGTGTCTTCTGGCAAACGGCATAAATAAATGTTGCCAGACCTGCTTCCTTGTGTGGTACGTTGTACTTTTACGCATGTAGGCTCTGTGAACAAGCGGGTTAAAAGTTAAACAGTTGCCCAGGGCGACGAGAAAGCAGCGCACAGGTGGGAAATGGGCTTCCCGACTTCCAAACTATCACTATACGTCTTTAGCAGGAAGTATCAGGCACCAGGGTGCAAAAATGTCTTTTTTGAAGGTGCTGGGTATTATGAAATTGGGCTGTTTCAGTGTCTGAGATAACCATCTGACCTTTCATCCAAAGCCATAAATTTATCATTGTCTGAAACTGGTGGACTCTCCTTCCTATTAAGGCCAGCTTTCAGGATTTAGCATTTACAGAATACTTAGTCTCCAGTGCCTGGAAAGAGACTTGAAATTCACTGGGGTCCGCTGGTTAATGGTGGAATAAAAAGGAATTAGCAATTTTGAAACAGGACATGGTCACAATTTAAATGAAATAACAAAGGCGAGAGAAACACAATGCCTGCTGAGATCCGGTTAGTCTATATTTCATAAAATGATAAATATCTGGAAGTCATGTTTATGTATAATGAATTACAAGCCTTCCACATTTACCTTAGTAACATTTTACAGGGGTTGTATTTTACTCCCAACTACCAATTATGTCATCATTCTGGCATTTACCTGGACATAATGATACACAGCCAACCGATTCTTGTAACATAATTCATGGCTCAAAAGTGTTTGTAAAGGCACACAGCGTTCTACATACACATAACGACTCGGATATTGCTATTAAATTTTACAGATTAAAGTTTAGTAAACCTTAAAAATCTTATGTTGGTTTCTGGGTATCTTATTAATCCTAAAGGAAAAGATGTTCAGCTCTTTAAATGTCAATAAATGTGTAACCCTGTAAAAAGCAGACAAGGTATAATCTATTCTACAATGCCTCACCTTCCATTTTAATGGAGGATAGAGAGCTGCTTTTTTAACTGTTAAAGGCAGGTCATTTAGACTTTCATTTCTGCCACAATATTATGTCATCTATTAAAATGTGAAAATATACATATAAAACACACACACACACCCCTTCACACTACATACTCCCATACCTCAGCGTTTTCCTCTCTTTGACTCATTAAACTCAGCCCAGAAAGCACAACTGTACCCCTGGTTTGCATTGATTCATTTTAATTTAGGTTTGAGGGGGCAAAAAAAGAATTCGGATCTTTTTATAAGCTTGTGAGGTCACCAAATTTAAATTAAGCCTCTGCCTGTAAAGCACATTAATAAAATACTATACAGAGGGAAATTTAATATGAATGGTTAAAATGCATGGAATTCAGACTTTACTGTCAAACAGCTCAATTAAACAAATTGAATTTTTAAGCAACAAAGGGGAATTGAATCAAATTAGGAACAGAGTGCGATCTGAAATGTGGACCTTTATGAGGGAACCCGCCGTCCCCTCCAGCCCCGAGCTTTCTTTATTTGTTGCCTCGGCAGTTAGAGGAGGCCGGCAGGACTGTAGTACAAAAGGATAAAAATGTTCGCCGTTGAAACACAGTTTTTTGGCTCCCAATAAATCATCTGTCACTTCATCACAGCCCAGTAGATAATGAGCAATAAAGTTTTCACACTCAGGGAATGAGGACTGAGACACAAGTAATACAGCTGAAGCTATAAGTCTGACGTTTCTGTAAATGGAAGGTGCTTTGTATGAGAAATGACCCTAAGATCTCCTCCAAGCACACAACATCAGCACAATAAACAATTTACTGCATGAAAAATTAAATCACATTTATTAGTAACTTTAATGACAAAAGTATGTTGAGGTCGATATATTAAATAAAGCCTGATGTTTATATAGAAATATTTCTGTGCTCAGAATCAGCTGAAGCTGGCTGGCCCAGGGTGGTCTGTACAATGAGTCACTATAATTTTTACTGGCATTATTTTAAATGTTTATGTGCATACAGTATTCCCCATATGGCATTTAAATAGCACTAACATATCTAGGATTCAAAAATAATTTTTATTCCGATGAGTTTCTGTATACTCTGCCCTCCCCCCCAAAAAAGCAATTGAAAAGTAAAAAGTTTGAACTACTGATTGCAAAATCATAGGCTAGTATATTCCACAAATGCAACCCTGGCATTTGCAAATGTTCTACAAAGGTTTCACCACAATTACACCAAATTGTATCTGACTTTTATTCACCCATCTCTGCAACCTGCATGTGGGTGGGCTACATCAGAACCAAAACCAACTGGACAGAGAATAAACCAGAGAATACAGGGGAGAAAAGGGGGATGGGGCAGAGGATAAAGCAGACTCAGTGTCACACCAGTTACCCTGAATAAAATGTTTCATAAAAAGTACACACTGAGGGCTTCCCTGGTGGCACAGTGGTTGAGAGTCTGCCTGCCAATGCAGGGGACACGGGTTCGAGCCCTGGTCTGGGAAGATCCCACGTGCCGCGGAGCAGCTGGGCCCGTGAGCCACGATTACTGAGGCTGCGCGTCTGGAGCCTGTGCTCCGCAACGGGAGAGGCCGCGATAGTGAGAGGCCCGCGCAACGCGATGAAGAGTGGTCCCCGCTTGCCACAACTAGAGAAAGCCCTCGCACAGAAACGAAGACCCAACACAGCAATCAATCAATCAATCAATCAATCAATAAGAACGTGAATTTCTTTAAAAAAAAAAAAAAAAGTACACACTGAAACTGGCACAGTTGAATCTGGGGCGGTAAGATGACCACCCCCCAAAATATATCTTTCCTGCACTGGTCGCCAGATGGTCAGTGAGTGCACCTTGGTTCCTGCCTCTGCTGGGGCGAGGGTCAGCTTTGGACACTGGAAGGAGGGCAGAGCCAGCCTGCCTCCTGTTTCAGGGGTTCTGCCCTCACTCTAATTGCTGAAATGTGTGTATGAGGACAGAGAGCCTTAAGGTTCTCTGGTGGGTTCCCAGAGCCACGTTTCCAGAGGCCAGATGATATAGCTCAGTAGGGATGCCAGCTGAAGCTCCCAGCACGGCCCCAGGATTTCCTGCCTGCACCCCAACTCAGAGCCCCCAAGACTCACCTCCTTCTCAGAGAGCATCCTTGCCTCCCAAACAGCCCAGGGAGGGCCAGGCTGGGCACCTCGAATGCCAACTTCTGCTTTTCAGAGACCAGCTCCTGGGACAGATCACAATCTTTGTGGGAGAAGAAAAACTAAATTATAAATTATAAATCAAAATCTGAGTTGAGGGTCTTGCTTAGCTCCCTGGCTGGCTGTGAATGGCAGTTCGGATGGACCTAGAACAGCAAACAAACAAACAAACCCAAAAAAAACCGGTGCTTTAAACTAGAGAAAGAAGTAAAATCTAAAAAGTTTACCCCCACATTCACATCATGCAGGGCTGGGTTCTGCCATATAATGTTTCACCACTGGTCAAGGTGGAAGGCCAGGAATGTCCTGAAGTGGTGCTTGGTGGAAGCGGAGGAAACACCCCCTCTCTCTTTGCGGTGGTCCTGGAAATAGGCATGGATGACAAAAACATTAGAACACCATCCAGCCCTGAATCTAGAATGCTCCTACCTGATTTCACAGCTATTCTATCCACCCATCCAATTTTATCCTCTATCCAATAGAACCTACAAATTTTAATTATAGCTGCTTGATCTCATTAATGTGTGTAAAAATGTAATCAAACAACAAATTGCAGCAATTTGCAGTTGAAAGATATTAACTAATATTATGTGCAACAAAAAAGAAAGTACTCTGTTATGTAAATAAATGCAAATACAGATCTCCTTACTGTATTTTGTGCCTAGTTTCTGAGAAAGGCAAGTCACTTAAAATCCTTATTTCTCAGCTGTATTCGTTAAAATAATGCATGTTAATTATATTCCGACATTCATCTGACAAATAACTGATAAGTTACACAATGTAACTACTAATAATCCTTGCAGCCCATTTTATTATCTTATGAAATTAGAGATTGAACACTGATTATGACTAATAGGGGATTTCATCCAATAAAGACAGCACATGAGGAGAAGTATATAAAAATGGGGTAGCTGGCTTTTGAATAGCTAGAAGGGGCAATGTTAAGTCATTAATTAGCAAATACTCTGGGTGAAGATTGTCATAGTCATACTTTTTTAGACCAGAGATGAATTATTTATTTCTACACCAGCTGTGCCATTGAGTGCAAGTAAAGTTTGTCCAGCAAAAATAGTAGAAATATATTTGCTACAGGGCCAGCCTGGTAACACTGCTTGTTTTACATGCTATTTGTAAGCAAATTTATATGAAAGTACGCAATATCTAATACTAAACTACTCCAGCCTCAGACTGAAGGGTGATTTTACAAACGTCCCGTGGCACTCCATCATCCCTTCATTTTAATGTCTTTATTTTATGATTTTGTTGATGAAATACTACTTACCCAGTGCTCAAAATTCCTTTCAGGCTGCAGGCACTGGCTAGTTGACATGGCAAGCTATATTTTACAGCCATATATTTCAGCTCTCTCTGTCCAAGTTGGAGGACACAGTAGCCAAGATGGTTTTTCATCGTAGAAATATATTTTCATATTTATTTATTGATTTGACTAATGTATCTATTTTTCAATTCACATGCTTATGTTTCAATCCATTAAAGTGATTCATGGTCAAATAATATGCTATTGCAAGTACAAAGAGGAGATAAAAACCACTGCACATTTGCTGTAACACAAGAACAAAAATAATAATAAAAAAAATTGCATGATTAAATATAGTTTTAATCCCTCAAAGATCAAAATGAAAATGATGTTTTTAATAATTTCACAAAAAGGGCATAAAATAAAAGTTTTTTTAGAAAAAGGTAGGATACAATTACCTATGAAATGTCTCCCAGTCATAAATATTTTGTGGATGTTTCTTAACAAGATTAAGTACTCAACACGGATTTAGCATAAGGCATGAAATTAATAAGAAAATAAGAACTAAAACGGGTCACAATTATTCAGCAGGAGAAGATGGGATGGGGAAGCTGACCAGCTCTGAGACGTTAGAGCTACGTTCTCCAAGTGCCTTGCTGAGAGCCGCTTAATGCAGTAAAATGCTATTGAAAGCTTCTATATCGGGACCAAGGCAGCCAAATGCCCTGGCTTTCCTCCTGGAGAGCCTGGCTGGTCGGCCGCCAAAGTGCTAGGTGTGCCTTGAGACCTCCCATTTGGTTTGGCCCTAAAGGGACCCTCCCAGGGGAAGGTGGGTGAGAAACGCTGCAGGGCTGCTGCTTCCTGCACCTGCCACCTCGGCCTTACGACAAAATTCATTTTCCTATGTGTTTGTTTTACCAACTCTAGAGTTGTGAAATAATTAAAGCACTCGTGTGTGTGTGTGTATGTGTCTGTGTGTGTGTGTGCCCAAGGCATGTGTGTTTGGAGAAAGAGTGCATCATTTCAGGGCACATCATCTTGTTGTGTAATTGTGTTTACACACAGGTGAATGGGACACAGGTGCATGAAGAAACACAAAGCCTAAAATAACTCGAGCCTGGACAGGATATCGCTGGGACTCTTGGAGCAACAGTAAGCGTGCACCCAGGAAGCATCAAGCACAGGGGCAATAACCCATCCTGCAAACAGAAAACTGACAATGAAAGGAAGTGAAGGGGGAGGTGGGGGGAGCAACTTACAACGAAGGGAACAGACCCATGGAGGTAGGTCTTAAAGGGGAGGCAGGACTTTTCAAAGGAGTGGGAGAAAAATCTCAGCAGGCATACGGGGCCACGAGGGTCCCGGCCCCCTGTGGAGGGCATGACGTCCACCGTGGCTGGGACAGCAGGTGCCTGACCCAGCGAGGACTGGGTCCAGTGGGCAAGCCCAAGGTCAAGTTGGTAAGCTCCTCCTGCCCATGTTCACAGGTGTCGGTTGAGCATCCGCCATGCACCAGGCATTGTGCCGGGAGCCGGGGGTCAGCGTCCTCTCTTCTCTATATTCTCTATAGATCTCTATTCTCTATAGATCTGGACAGACCTTAGCTGCCTTTCAAAGAAATCTGGAAATAATGGAATTATCGCCAGCAGCATGGCGAATGGCTGTATCTCATTACTCGCAGCACACGGGGTTGGCTCTCATCTCTCCTGTGACTTTTCCCCAGCCTAACCCAGGAGAGGCATCACAAGCCCAGCAGTGTGGCATCATGGCTGCTGTCTGGCCCTAGTCTGAGCGGCCCTTGCTCCTAAAGCTGAGATTAGGTAACATCGCGTGACAAGATGACACTTTCCTCCAGAAAGGGCTGTGTGGTGGGGGAGAAATCACTCAGACTAGATTCACTGCCCTGTAGGGTTTGCATTTGACAGAATTAGAGAACATTCCAAAGATTTAGACAGGAACTCGGGAGATGCCTGCAATGATCTTTCCCAGGCGAGCCCAGCGCCCTCCTCTGGTCTTCGGTGGGAGTCAGGAGGTGCATTTTCACTCAGTGGTTCTTCCAGTGTGTCCCTCTTCACGGGACTGTGAATGCCTGGGCTGCAGGAGCTGTGTGGAGCAGTGCACATAGTAGGTGTTCAATAAAGTTTTGCCAAGTTAAAGGATGAATGAGATGCCCATTCTCTGGAACTCACCAGAGAATCTAGATGGCAGGGATTTGCGGATGCAAATAGAAGAAAAATCAAAATCACTCACAGTCCCACGATCTAGGAACACCCATGTAAATATTTTGTGCATTTTCTTCCAAAATTTTTCCACAAGAGTTCACAATTTTTAAATTAAACTTTGGCTCAAACCGTTTAGACTGTTTTATTGCCTGTATTTTACACTAAATATACCAAATTGCTTTCCACAGCGATTTTGAGTGGTTGCTTAGTATTTCATGGTATGAATGTACCATGAATATACAGCTAATTACATTCTTTTTTTCCCCATCACCAAAGCACTGCAATAAACATCTCTGAAGCCAAGTCTTTATTAACATCCATGATTATTTCTATAGGATAAAATCTAAGGTGGAATTTAAAATACTGTGAAATCTCTAACCAGACAGGCTGTATTTTATACTTTACTTTTAACTGCACCCATTCCCCTTCACCCTCCCAACGTCAGACATTATCGTTAAAACATTTTTTATAAATAAAAAATTTATATATGCAATTTTACAAGTCAAACAATATTTCATTTCTATTTGCATTTCATTACTATCAAGTTTAAAGATGTTATGCTTATTGGCCGTTTATATTTCTTCTCTTTTATTTAATTACCCTGTAAAAATCTTCTGCAAATTTTTCTTTCCATAATTTTATTTCTTAACTTAATTTTTATTTGTACTTGTTAGTTTTTTGAACCACAGGGAAGGGTAAAGAAGAAAACTAAACTTGTTCATAATCTCTCTCCAATAATGTCTGTTGACCTTTACAAAATGCATGGGCAAGATTAGAAAACTCAACAGTATGCCTCCTTTCTATCCCCATGACAACCCCAGTTCCTCTCTTCAAATTCAGTCACTGAAAATCGTGTTCTTTGATTCCTATCACACACACCCTACATACATACCCACACAACACAGGCACACACACACATACACAAACACACTCACACAGTCCTTTACCTTGTTTTCATATTTAATAGCATAGACTAGAGATTTTCCCAAATAATCACAAACCATATCCTTTTTCCTGGCTGTATAGTATCACACTTTATACATGTGCCATAACTTATATAACCAGACCCCCAGGGCTAGACACATTGATTGTCTTCATTTTGTTTTCTTTATTTTAATAGCACCAGAATGAAAATACTTGTGTGTACGTGTGTGTGTGTTAGAGAGAGAAAGAGACAAAGACAGAAAGAGAATGAGAGAGACAGAGACAAAGACAGACACCCAGAGAGAGAGAGACAGAGCTTTCTGTGAGTATAGGGATAAATTCGTAACAGTGGGGATTTCTGGTTTACATTTTCCTTAGTGATTTGCAGAAATCCTTGTATATTAGAGATGTTAACACTTGAACTTTAATATCAGTTGCAAAATTGTTTCGTGATTTGTCCTTTTTTTTAACTTGCAAGTACATTTTTATAAATTCAAATTCATCTACTTTTCTTTCTTGTTTTCTCCATTTGATGCCACACTCACAAAAGCCTTCACCACAGAAAAATTAGATAAACTTTGACATAGATTTTTTTTCTGGTTCTAATATAGATCCATTTCTAAAGCTTAAAATATTCACCTTTCTGGTACTTACGTTTAGCCTCATTCTAAAGTAGAGATCTAACTTTTCTTTTCCCATATGCTAGCTGCTCCAAACTGTTTACTGAATAATCTATCCTTTTCTTACTGCCCTAAAATGTCATCTTTGTTACATGTGAATTATTTGTTTCTTTCTGAAATTTCTTTTCTCTTCTATTGATCCATTTATCCCTGCACCAAGAACCCATTGTTCTAATCACTCTAGTATTTTAATATCTAGTAGGTCAAGTCCTCACTCATTATTCTTATTTTTCAAAATTTCCTTGGCTCTTCGCAGGCATTTATTTTTCCAGATGAACTTTAACAACATTTTGTTAAGTTCCACCCCAAGCCCCACTGGGACTAGAATTGGATATTCATTGAATTTGTAGATGAATTAGGCGAAAGTTGACATCTGCACTACTAAATCTTCTCTTACAGAAACATTATTCTTTATGTTCATTTAAGGTTTTTTTTCTGTCCCTTGGCAAAGTTTTATAATTTTTAATAGTTCTCTAGGACATTTTGTAATTTTATACAGACATTTTATATTTCTGTCGCTATTGCAAATAATATCTTTGGCCGGGAATATATGGTTTATATGTTTTTGATTATCTTGTGTTCAATAAAAATCTACTGATTAACTTAAAATTAA
Source organism: Balaenoptera borealis (assembly GCF_965194805.1). Taxonomy (NCBI): domain Eukaryota; kingdom Metazoa; phylum Chordata; class Mammalia; order Artiodactyla; family Balaenopteridae; genus Balaenoptera; species Balaenoptera borealis. Next base: position 114,622,469 of record NC_138874.1, read on the forward strand.
GTTTCAGTTAAAATGGTTAAATATTAGCTAAAAATTAGCTAAAATTGTCTTAGTAGTTCTAATACGTTTTCAGTTGATTCTTTTAAGTTTCTCAAATAGTTATGTCAACTGTAAACAATGCTAATTTTATCTCCTCCATTCCAGTAATTATGCATCAATTTTCTTATATTTCTTTTTAGTAAAACTCAAAATAGTCTTTTACAATAGAGATCATGGTGATCATCTTGAGGCGTTCCTAATTGCAGGAAATGTGATGCTAATGAGACCAGGAAGGCAGTGGCTGATGATCTTACCGATCATACTATTTCCATGTTCAAGGAATCTCCCCTTTATTCCTTGTTATCATTACCAAGATCAAATGTTAAATTTTATCAAATAACTTGTCTGCATCAAATGGGATAACCATGTGTGTTTTTCCCTGTGTCTTGGAAAGGTGAGATACTAACAGGTGTTTCTCATAAAGGAGCAGCAAACGAGTGCTCGTTTAATTGTCCCAACTACATTAAAAGTATACTTTCTTTTTTTAAAAAAAGAAAAACTTGCATGTTTTAAATGTTTGCTCTGTATGGGACTTTTGAAAAATTCATTTAAATTTTGCTACACAGAAGGATATTAAAGAGTGACACTTGATATGTGAAAGATGGATTTGGAGGGACTGAAAATCCAAGGGAAGTTATAATCTTCTGCTGGAGACGCCCAGCTGAATCTGCTCACTGCCTGAAACCCCTGTTTAAAGTATGCGTGTTAGTTTCCTAGGGCGGCCATAACAAAGTACCACAAACTGGGTGGCTTAAAACAAGACATTTACTCTCTCACAGTTCTGGAAGCCAGAAGTCTGAGATCCAGGTGTTGGCAGGGTTGGTCCCTTCTGGAGGCTCAGAAAGAGAACTGGTTCCATGCCTCTTTCCTGGCTTCTGGGGGCTCTTGGTGATCCTTGGCTTGTAGACGCATCACTCCAATCTCGGCCTTCATCTTCATGGGGCATTTTTCCCTGTGTGCCTCTCTGTGTGTCTGATACCAGTCATATTGGTATTGGGCCTGCTCTGCTTCATATGATCTCATCTTAACTAATTGCATCAGAAACGACACGATTACCAAATAAGGTCACATTCTGAGGTTCTGGGAAGGACATGAAATGTGGGGGGGACACTCTGCAACCCAGTCCAGCAGGGATGTGACCTTGATTTTTAATATGCTACTCTCAGTGCACTGAGCCCAGTAGCCTAAGCAGAGCAAACATCCGGAATTACATGCCGGTGATTAATTTCACCTGGCCCTCCGGTCCCTGCCCAGGGCTGGGGACATCAATCTACTCAGTGCAGGGGGTATGTGGGCATGGCTAATTGATGGGCTTTAATAGATATTCAATGACCATTTAAGTTTCCAGAAATCACAGGCAAAGGCAGCAAAGGATGGCAGATTTTGCAGAGAGAGCCATGTATCCACACTTGCCTCAGAAAGAGTTAAACTCAAAAAGCCAAGGCTACAGAGTCAGTGAAGCCACAAACACTGGGGGAACCGCACAGCTTTCAGCCCTAGTGGGATCCCTTCTGAGCACATTGCAGGCAAACGCTGGCATAGAAAGGACCCCCAAATGAGCCAGGAAGTCTTCCACTCCATCATGAAGAATTGTTCTCTGGAGTGGGTACCAGTGGGGATGTGTTTGAAACACTTACCATATGTGCCTGAGAAGGGTCTAATTTGTCCATCTTGAAATTTTGCCTTTCTTTTGAAAGGATAGTTAATTTCAAGTAATTTGTTTCACAGGTGAAGCCTTTTTCCGAGGGTTTAATATATCACCCTTGGTTGCTTGAACAATTAGAAATTGTCACCAAAGAAAAATGTCGCAGTTCATGTAAATAACTGTTTACCTAAAGGAATGGGAACCCACCAGAGTCAGCACACTCTAATGAGGCATGACAATGGGGAGAAAGCCTCGGCTCGGCTGCATCTGCTGAAGCTGATGCTGCTTATGGTAAAAATTGGCCAAAACAACTATTATTTGTTTTTTTCTTGTCAGAAATAATGTAGCTTGAAAATTTTCAACAGGCAACATGAGTCCGGACCATTTGTTACTTCTAATGGCCTAATTGTTCTCCTGGCAGATATAAAAAATCGGGGCACTGATGTCATTTACTTAAATTTCTAATTAATGCATGGCAAAAGAGAAATAGGAGGGGCAGAAAAAGAAAGAAAGAAAAGTTGTAAAAGGCCTTTGTTCGTCTTTATGGAATCTGTCTTTGTTAACTTTCCCACTCTTTTCCCCAACAGCAGGTATCTGTGACCACCAAATACCATTTGTTTCAATAGGAGGAGGGAAAGATAGAGACCTTTCACTCAGCTCCTTGGGAAACAGGGCACTGCTTTCTTGACAACCAACCAAAAATCCCATTGAAACGAAACATGAGTTACATCGAGTTGGCATTTCCTGAAATGTTTGTACTTGAACCCATGGCTAAGTAGAAAGGACACTGGATGAACACCCACTTACTCAATCCTACACAGATCCTAACCCACAAAACTGCAATTAGGTTACTAATGTTAAGCCTTGGGCATACCATGAACCACCTGATACTTGAAAATCCCTGGAATCGTGCATAGTTGTAAAACAACCCTCTGATTGTTGAAGTCTCAATGTTCTCTCTGTTGGACCCCTGATGATATTTCCCCCATGGTTCAAAATAATTCCTCCTCTAACAGAGGTAAAGACACATTCTAGAAATATAATTATGGCTGATGTTCATGAAGCTGAGATAATACAAAACGACGTTTCCCATTCTGTGTTTCTTAGAACGATAATTCCAGGAGATGCTTGGTTGAAAAAAAAAATCAAATAATTTGGGAAAATATACTCTTTCCTTCTTAGACACAATGCCCACTAGAAGACTGAAGATTCTGAGAATTCTACAGGAAAAAAACCTCTCTCAAGGTATTTAACTTATCATTTTCCAAGTGTATTTGACTTTATAGTTCTAATCTTACAGGAAAAAAGTCCTATCCTGCAGGAAAAAAAAAAAAAAAGATCTGTGGCATCTAACCCTGCTATTGAGGTCCCTATTTGTTTTCGAAGCAATCCAGTCCAGTGTTAACACCAATACCTGGGTTAAGAGAGACAAAGCACATGAAACACCTAGTACAGAGGCTAGACCATAGTAAGTGTCTGATCAATGTTAGCTGCTTAGTGCAAGAGGAAGTGGGAGAAATTCTTCATATCGAAGTAAACAAACGCCTCTGAGACTTTCCCGCACGGTTTATAGAATCAGCACCCTTGACTCTAGAATCGCGAGACAATGAATTATTATTATTTTAAGCCACCAACTTGGGGCATTTGTAACGGCAGCCCCAGGAAGCTGATGCAAGCTTGATGATACAGACAAGTATCTGAGAACAGCCATCAGGTCCCCTCCTTCAAATCACCTCTCCTCCAAAAAACACATTCTGGATTCCCGTAAGAGCCCCTTATATGGCAAAGCTTCCCGAGCTTTCAAAAGTAGTCAATGTCTTCTGTGGACTTTCCAGGTGTAAAGGGCGTACTTTCTCAAATGTGGTTTCTCACGCCGAACAGAGCACTTGCGTATGGTGGAGCCAACATAGTGAACAGTGGTTTTTACTCTCTAGATGCAAATATTTCATTAGCTTACAGCTGGTGTATTTCGAATTGTGACCAATCAGATTCTCAAAATAGCCTTAAGCACTGTGACGTCACGTAGGCTTCATCCCATCCGCTCTTTCTCTCTTCTCATTCTCCAGCTGATGGCATGCATTTCCATGATTTTAAATACTACCTGTGTGCAATGACTTCCACATTATGCCTCCAGTCTGTACCGATCTTTCATTTGTGATATCTCGAGTTAAATTCTACGTGTGCAGAATGGACCTCTCGAGTCTCCTGCCATCTAACCCCAGCTTTCCCCACATAGGGGGTCACTGTATCCATCCAGGTTCTCACTCTGAAAACTGAGGAGCCTTCTTAGATAGCTTCCTGGCACCCAGTGGCTCAGATCCAGCTCACCAGGGCAAGCTGTAGGTTCTCCCACTAGCACACATCTTGAGTGGACCCGGGTCTCCTCATGTCCATAGCTGCATGCTAGTCTCGGCCACGGTCAGCTCTCTCCTGAACTACCGGGGCCTCCCACCTGCTCTCCCTACCTGGCTCCCGACTCCCACCCCTCCATTCTCCAGAGAGCAGGCAGAAGGGTGCGAAATGTAAGAGTGAGCAGGCTGTTCTCGCCTCACCTAAAACCCTTCCGAGGAATCCCAGGAAAGTTACAATAAAACCCCAACTCCTGAGAGTGGCCTTGGTGACCCTGCACCGTTCATCCCCTTCTCTCTTCCCTGGTCCCTTCTCAACCACTAACTCCACTGGCTTCTTCCGGCCTTAGAGCCATCACTCCTACTGTCCCTTCCACCTTGAAAACTCCTCTCCCTTCCCTCCTCCAGGCTAAAGGCTCATGCTTTGGTCTCATTGTTCCTATCCTTGCGATTACATATACCTCATGGTCCTCTTATACAGACATCAGAGTATTTCCTTTAAACCATCACTTTTAAGATTCTTGATACATGTTGACAAACTGCTCTCCAAAAAAGGAGAAGTCATTCCATGTTCTGGACGGTAAGGTAGAATCTACCCTATCATCGTGCCCCTGTCAGTTTCCTGGGACTGCCATAACAAAGTACCACAAACTGGGAGACCGAGACCAACACAGATAGGCTGTTTCACAGATCCGGAGGCTATAAGTCTGAAATCAAGGTGTTGGCAGAGCTATGTCCTCTCTGACAGCTCTAGGAGAGAATTCTTCCTTGCCTCTTCCAGCTGCTGGTGTTTGCTGGCAATCCTCGGCTCTCTTTGGCTTGTAGCTGCATCACTCCTGTTATACGGCTGTCTTCTCCATGTGTGTTTTCACATCATCTTCCCTCTGTGCGTTTCTGGTCTCTGTGTCCAAATTTCTCTTTTCATACATTGGATTAGAACCCTCCCTAATGACCTCATTTTAACTTGACCACTTCTGTAAAGGCCCTATTTCCAAATAAGGTCGAATTCTGAAATACTGGGGTTGGAACTACACACTTCCTTTTTGGTTTGGTTTGGTTTGGTTTTTTTGGTTTTTTGGCTTTGTTTTAGTTTTGTTTCCACATAATTCAACCCGAAACAATACTTGGCCATCCCCCTGTATTATCACACTTACAAAATATTATCAACCGGGTCATTTCTTATTGCCATATTGTCATGTGTGTATTCAGTGGCGAATTAGTACACTTGCTCATGTGACTTCATCATTTGAACCTCTTTTGTGAATTTCCGGTTTATGTCTTCACCACATTCAGTCCTGACAGGAATTCTTCCAAGCATTTTATTCACCTCTTCCCCACCCCACCCGCTCCCCTGCCCACCAGAGGAGTTTTGATGCCCAAAAGACATAAGGAATGACAAAGCCCTGCATTTGTTCCTTTGGTCACACGTTAGAAGCATGAAAGTGGGTCGCTTGCTTCTCAGTAGGAAGACTGGATCTGTTGTCATATAAGATTGGCAATAGCTAAAATTTAATTACTGAACCCCCAGTGAAAATCCTCGAAAAGGAGATGTCTCATATGTTGAAAAATACCCCAACCCCTTCTTCTGTGTGACTCATTTCTACCTATAATAGCCTCAATCATTGCAGACTACCCTAACAGTGCCTATTTTTAAAAGCCTTTTTTATTAATTTCCACTAAACATTCCAAAGGCTGCTATTATTATGTGAAGTGTGAATTTTTAAAAAATCATTGAACTGTATTATATTAAAGTCATAAAACTGATTTTCTAGTCCAAACCCCTCCAATTTACCAATGAGGAAAGTGGGATTTAGGGAGTTAAGCATAAGATTACACAGACAGTTAGAGGAATCAAGCCAGGTCTAGAAGACCAATTGCCCAGTGTTCAGCTAAGGTTTTTCCCGACCCCTATTGACCTTAAGAAAAGTGGTTGTGGTCCTTGTCCAGGAGGACAGAGATTCCTCTGATGTCTGTGACTCTGTGCCCACGCTGTGCCTTGTTCTCTGCTCACAATCCGCAGATGATGCACAGGGCAACCCTCTGTTGTAGGCGTTACTTCACCTTTTACAGTGAGACCTGGACACCTGGGGCTCATGTGCTGTTGCCAAGTTCATGGAAACACAAGTTTCATGGCCAGGATATGGTCCAGCTTTCTCAGATGAGAAACGATTCCCACTGAAATCCTGACTTCCTCCGAGACATTTCGGTCACACCGGGCTTTACTGGTATCAGAAAGTTCCCCGGAATGGAAGGGTTATTAAACTAGATATTGAAAAACAACGTGAGAAATTCTGAAAGCTTCATCCTGAAGCACTGCCCTCTGTTTCCTTTCTGCTAAACACAAGCATTCTTTTTTTTTCCCCTTTAAACTAAGAAACTTGCATTTCTGCACCTCAAACTTATGGTTTAATTTCAGGGACCCTCTATGACATGTTTTTAAAGAAGGTGATTTCCCTCTTGCATAGATAGGTAACAACCCCTATTTAAGGTGAATCAAACTGTACCTGGGCAGAGGTATCAATGTTTTTACTTTCATTATTATACATGCAGCCTTATTGATTCCCTTCATAGTTTTACTATTAATAATTAAGTCATGAGCCTTATTCCTTAATCCCATTTTATCCTCACTGCTCATCCTAATCATTCTTTACATTAAAAGATTAGTGCTCAGGGTACAACTGGACAAATAATAATCCACCTTGGAAAAGATACTTTTCCAAAAAGGGAACAAGAGTAATTTGCCCATATAAGCAGGCTTAGCAAAGAGGGCAATGGACCTGAAGATCCTTTAAAAGTGTCCTTGCATAGCAAGTCCCCCTCAGTGGAGAGTGAGCAGGCTTCCCCAACGGGCAGTGTCTCGTTACATTTTACATAAGGATGATCCTGGGTTTTCCTGCTGCGGGTGAGTGACTCTATCATCCTGGATTATTGTGACATTCCTTCTGTGGGAAAAATTAAACATCCTATCATGTGGTTCCTAGTCTTCAGCAACCTCAAAGTCTGATGAGAAATGGGACACACCAGACCCCCGAGATCTCTGGACAATAGTGAACCCATACTCTCCACATTGAGGCAGTTGAGAACTTTGAAGCTCTATTCCAGCCGTCTCTGGTGTACGTTTTCCATTGGGGAGGGTGGTCTGATTCACTCCACAGCTGAGCAGCTTCAGGAAGGAAAAAAAAAAAAAGCCGTCTCTGTTGGAGAGAAATTACTTTAACCACTGAAGGGGAACATCATTCATCCAGGTAAATCTTAGAGTCAAAACCATAGCACCTCATTCCTGACAGATTCCAAGCCATCCAGAGATGCAGCAGAATAAACACTGATGCCCACAGCCCCGGAGAGATTATCCGTCTGAACAAGCGGTAAGACTTCTGTTTCTTCTTCTTGCTCAGATGCCATCAACACCAAACACACAGGCACTGCTGTTGCACATTGCCTCCGATCTGCAGGAGCATCTACTTAACATAAGGAAGTGTGGTGACTGTTGCTGTGTAGAGCATGGACGAGATCATCTGTGCCCTCAGGACTGAATGGCAGAACAGGGGACTGTCACCTGAGGAAAGCTCATGGCCTTGGGGCACAGCAGAGCTGGAGGTGACCTCTTGCTCTGCCACTCCCAGTCTAAGCAGCCTCAACCACTTACCTAACCTCTTAGGGTCTCAGTGTCCTCAGTGGAAGAATAGGAATAAAAATACCCATCCTTCAAAGGCTGAAACCATTAAATGAGGTAACAGATACAGATGTAGATATTATTCTAATTACACAGCCACCATGTTTACTATTAAAACGAGACTCCGTTGCCAAGAGTAAACCAAGCTAAAAGAAATTTGCTGTGCCGGACTGTCATTCACTGTTATTTTAATCAATCCGTTTAAATACTGAGACTTCTAAACAAAATCATTTAAAGGAAAAATATTGTAAGAGTAAACTTAAGTAGCTTGTGATCTATTTTTAAATCTACTACTTCCTAGTTGAGGACTCTGGTTAAAGATTTTACCAACTCTGTTTTCTATTCCTCATCTATGAAATAGAGACTATTAGTTATAATAAGGCTAAAAAAAACAACTCAAAAACACCAGAACACACTGTTATCCAATAAGAGAATTCATAGTATAAAATGGGTGTGCAAGAAAGTATTTTGTTGCAATAATGAAAGTTAGATGAAAATACAGAAACACCTGTCTCCAATGTGTTACCAAAAAAATATTTCTGAATCTGTTTGTCAATAAAAAGAGTGAAATAACTCTAGTAATAACACTTTTTAATATATTTTTCATTCTTTCAGTGTTCAAAGAAGTATCAAGTACCCAACATGTGCCTGTGTATTTAGAACATGAGAACACTGTGAAAATAGAGCTCAGGATTTGGGATCTGGTGGGGAAGACAGACATCAAAAAAAAAAAAATTTTTTTTTTAATAGCAATCTGTCTGTGCCATAAGAGGAACATAGAAGATGTATGGGGAGCACCTGAAAAAGAAAACATACATCCACATAGTTCTGCTGAAATCAAGAAAGACTTTATGGAAGAGCCAATGCTTAAGTTGAGATCTGTAGGGAAAAAAAAACTAGGAACTCATGGGCAAGTAGATGAGCATTCCAGGTGTAATGGGTGTCATGTGCAAAAGTGTGGGGTTGGGAGAGCACATAGCACATCTGATACCAAGGGGATGGAGTGAGAGGACCAGACAGGGAGGAGTAAGGAGAGACAGGGGCCACAACAGGAAATCCAGTATAAACCATGTGAAAGAGGTGCAGTAACCTCTGGGGAAAGGAAACTGTGATTAAGCAGAATGGTAATGTCAGCCATAGGAGAATATGACTGGAAGGGATGAAATAGAAGTAATTAAACCAGTTGGGAGGCTACTTAGCAGTTTGACCAAGAAGCTATGTGGAATGAAGAAGAGACAAAAGCTTGGGATGAGATTTTCAGCTCGGTAACTGGGTTCAAGAGATCATTTACCAACAGCAAAGCTCTCAGAGGAGGATGTCAGGTTTGTCAGGGATGGAAGGAGAATTTATAGATTAAGTGTTGGTCATATGGACTTTTGATTGCCTAGGGGACACACTAATAGAGAAATCCACAAGGCAGTTGGACATATGTGTCTAGAGCTTATATCAATATAAAAGGCATTAATGGGAGAGCAGATTTATGGGAATATATAAAATTACCCAAGGATAACTTGGAAATAAGAAGAGAGGTCCAAAGCAGGATCTTGAGAAACGACCAATATTTAGGATCAGCTGTATGAAGAAAGATTCACAAAGAAGCCTGCGGAATGCATAGAATGTGAGTAAAATTTTAGCAAGAGTGGTCTGAAAGCGTACAGTACATTCAGATCCCTGCATGGTTAGAAAGGCAATGGAGAAAAGGGTTTAAAGGAAGAAGTTGGCTGAAGAAAATATAAGACTGAAGAAATATATATAGTGTGAGGAAGTTCTTTCTAAGTATACTAATGAAGGTGGAAAATTTTTAAAGACAGACAAAAAAAATTAAGATGTTAGATTTATACCCTAATATATAAACAATTATACAAAATGTAAGTGGATAAAATCTTATGATTAAAAGAAAAGGACTGTCAGAGTGGATAAAAACAAAAAAATCCAATACTACGCTACATCAAGAAATACATCCTAAATATTAGAACACAGAAAGTTTAAAGTGATAGGGTAGAAAATCATCATATATTATACAAACTCTAACCAAAAGAAAGCTTGTATGTATATACTGATACAGGAAAAAACTAGATTTCAAAACAGGGAAATCCTTTTATCTCTTTGCCCAGACTTAAAGAGGTGTGTATCATAACTTTAAAAAAATCAATTCACCAGAAAGAAATAGCAGTCATAAACATGTATGCACCTAAGAATTTAGCTTCAAAATCCATAAAACAAAAATTGACAGAAAAAGGAGAAATAGACAAATCTACAATCACAGTAGTAAATGTTAGCACACCAGATAAGTAATTGAGAAAGTGAGCAAAACCAGTAAGGATGTAGAAGGTTTAAACATGACTAACACATTGACCTAATTGGCATATACAGAACATTGTACCCAACTATGTAAGAATAAACATTATTTTCAAGTGCAGATGGAGCATTTACAAAAATAGACCACATGCCAGATCACTGAGCAAATCTCTATAGACTTCAAAGGAATAAGATCATTCGGAGTATGTTCTCCAGCCATAGTGCACTTAAGTTAGAAAACAATAATAAAAAAAAACCTTAAAAAATTTCCAACTGCTTAGAAATAAAGCCATATACTAATAAATAACCATCTAAATATCAATATAAATTTACATTTATTTTGAGCTGAAGATAAAAAATAAATAATAAAGCATATTAAAACATATATGATGAAAAAAAAAACATATATGATGTAGCTAAAGCAGTGCCTAGAGGAAAATACATCAGCCTGAATTTATATATTAGAAAAGAAAGAAGAAAGGCTGAAAATCAAACACTAAGCATCCATCTCAAGAAGATAAAAGCAGTAAATTAAGTCTAAGGGAAGTAGAAGAAAGGAAATAATAAAGATGAGTGAAGAAATCAATGAAATGTAAAGCAGCCATGCAATAGATAAAATTCATTTGACATTTTGAGAAAAAATTAAAATTATGATCCCTTAGAAGTTTTGATCAAATAAAGAGAAAGAAAATGTGAATTATCCAGTATCAGGATTGCAGAAGGGGACATCACAAATTCTACAGACATTGAAAACATAAGAAGGCATCATGAACACCTTTATGCCAGTGATTTGAAAGAAAAGATAGATTGGACAGATTCTTTTCAAAATACAACCTATCAAACTGACACAAGAAGAAATAGAAAATCAGAATAGTCCTATATCAAATAACCAAATTTGAAATCTTCATTAAAAACCTTCCCACAAAAATAAGTCAAGACTTAGAAAACTTTACTGTTGAATTCTTCCAAACATTTAGAAAAGAAATAACATCAATTTCACACAAACTCTCTTAGAGAACAGAAAGAAAGTGCTTTCCAATTTGTTTTTGAAGCTATCAAACACCAAATGTAACTTGTAAAATATATGTATAGTGTTCTCTGTGTCTCTATGTCTCTGTGTCTGTCTCTGTGTCTCCATGTCTCTGTCTCTATCTCTATGTCTCTCTCTTTCTCTCTCTATATATATAGAAGAAAGAAAATTCTGAAAAAAGATATGTATGTAAAAAGACAACTATTGTTATTTCACGTAGTTTATAGTTTCTTTTTTCATTGTTTCAGAATTTTCAATTTCTTTGAAGTAAGCATGCATGTGTTACTTTTATGTTGAATATTATAGCTGTTTCATTTTGAAAAAAAATCAAATAAATGTTAAGGCATGTTAAATTCTTGACAGAAGTCAGAGAAAATGCCTCAAGAGTTCCCCTTAGATTGGCAATTTTGGTTAGACGGTGTAAATTAAATTCAGTAAATTATAGTGAATTTGGGGCTGAAAAGTGAAGAAGTGGAGACAGTAAATAAAAACATAAATTTCCAAAAAGCTTAATTATGAAGAAAAAGAGAATGAGAAAAGTGCTACCCAATGGGGAGTAGCCCAATGAGAGAGAAAATTTTAATATGGGGGAGATCTGAACTTGTATAGAGTCCCAAGGAAAAGAGAGGAAATAGAAAAACAAGAACAAAGAAAATGATATTCATGGATTAAGACTGTGGGACAGATGAGGAGAAATGCCATGAAATATGTTGCTGTCAGTTTTTCCTTGACTCTGCTTCCCCTCTGTGTCCCTGGAATTCCTGTCACCCCAGCTTTCTTTCTGGACTCCCTCCCCCCACCTAGGAGCTCATTCAAAGCACATCCCTGGAGCCTATGGCGTCAGCCTCCAGCTGGCGCCTGCTGCTGATACACTGGGGGACTAACTAGGAGGGAAGCAAATTCTTTGCCATAACCCCTACTTCTGGGTCTTGAGTCCATCTCGTCCTTGGAGACCCCTCTTGGAAGCTCTCCCTGCAAACCATTATGGCACTTCCTTCCATGCTGGATCTGGGGCATCGAGAAGCCTGGGCTGCCTCTCTGAAGGTTGCTCTCCTCCCCTTGGCTCTTAACCACCAATGTCTTTCTGAGCATCATTAATGACCAGAGAGTCGAACCTCTGCTTGTTGTGGCTGACTTCCTTCTGCAATGTTCAAGATTGCTCAATATTCATAATATCCACCTACTGAAAAGAAGGGAATAATTGACTCAAGGGGTAAGATCTGCCACAAAAAATGGGGCGGTGGTGGGGGGAGAGACAGGAGACTAAAAGTAATATCTGAATCTCTTGAGTCTATAGAGACAACAAGAACCTAATTGGAATAAAGAAGGAAAATGAACTCTTGGGACCCCAGTTAATTTTTGAGAACAGTTGGCAAATTATAAAGTTCTCAAATTGTCTTCCAAAGATGATGGGATTGTTCTTGGCATTGATCTGGAATCCCACCTCCTTCTCCTTCACACCAGAGAAGTCCTTGCCCCCAAATCCACTGCTTCCCCAAAATTATGGTAACCTATTTAATCCTCTCCCCCTCAAAATGCAAGGTTAGACCACTGGACAGTAGCTAGAGAAATTTTTGGCAATGGAAGGGAAAAAATTTTTTTTCATTTGAGCAACAGATGGACAATTGTATATTTCATTGTGGTTGGCAGCTTGCCTTCTCTTAAAAAGGCTTTCGTGAGCCTGCCAACGGGGGCCTCAGGCGCTCCCGGCTGGCTCTCACTAACCAGGGTGGGCAAGGACCCAAAGCATCCTTGCTGCCATGCCCTCCTGGTATCTTCAGGTTTGCTGCAGCCCGAGGACCCTGACTGGCTCTCAGCCAGGGTGACTGGTTTGGGCAGTGAATCAAAGTCACTGACCATTTCTGGAAGCAGAGATGGTGTCTGCAGCCTCCACTGAACCCCAGCAGGTCAGCGCTGTCTCTCAAGGAAGGTGCAGCCCATATTTTCCAGGAATCCCATGATCCCATCTGTGTTCAGGTTTGGAGGCAGTCAAGGCAAACCCAAGGGCCTGTTCTCCACAAATGTGTCCATGCACACAACATACACGCTTCCAACCATTTAGGAAGCTGGAGGTCGTGAGGTTGGGAGGCCGTGAGCTAGCGGCTTTAAAAGCACAAGGACCACTAGACCTAAAAGCTACCTTGAACATCATGGAGCACACCTGTTCACTTAAAGGGTGAAGAAATGGAGATCTCAAATCACAGGCAGAGTCTGTAGTGCAGCAGGGTTCAGTCCCTGGGCCCATGAGCAAACACTCCCAACCTAAGAACAGGGGAACCCAGGGTATCTTTTTACCTCTCTCCGCAGACAGGATGAGTGTACCCATAGCATCCTGGTGATGCCAGGAACCATGTTGCCGTGTCTGTGTAGTGATTTGTCTCCACCAGCAGCCTGGGAGCATCGGAGGACAGATTGGATCTTGCCAGGTTTTGCGTCCCAGAGTCTAGCATCGAATAGCACTCAATAAAAATTCACTGGGACATTCCAACAGTGTGCTGGCATCGATGTTTCTCTCCACACTGACATGAAATGCAAAAAAGGATGCTTACAAAAGGTGATCAGAGAATTCCAGGAAATGCTGCTCTCAGAAACTTATGCTAAACCTTTCAGATTTCAGAAAGAATCCCCCCTGGCTGAAATCGGTCACTCTGTCTGCTCACTGTTGATGACACACAGACAAAAAATGCACAGCCCAAGCTGGAGTTGGAGCCAGAGAGACGGAAGTCTGTTCCAGCTGCCACGCCCTCAGTCGCCAACAGGGAAGGCGCGTGGGCAGCCCTGGCGTGCAGGGGTCCTTTTTGTTCTGCCAAAGTCACAGCTAATCCGTCCCACTCAGAAGCCACTGCCGCACCACTGTCTCCTCTTTTGGGTTCCCTTGGGAACCAAAATAACAAGTGGGCTCCCAGAATGAGAACATAGCATGTGTTTAACACGGGGCATGCCGGAGCCCTGGATTCACACCTCCTGACCCCGGTTTGAGGAAGACACGCCAGTGATCTGCATGACTCCTGTTGCTAGTGGTCTTTTGCTCATCAGCTATTTAATATTCCCTTCTGCGCCTCCAAATCCCTATAACCTCTGCCACCACCCGAAGCCTGATTCATCTTTCCTCGAGGTAGCGCTTACTTTCAGCGCCAAGCAGTTCAAGTTACCAGGGGGGTGACAGGAGGAGGGAACCGTGCGCAGCTCCCAGATCAAGCATCGGCACACAGATCAGCTGTCCCCACATCCACTTTGATAGCTCTTCTTGCGCAGCTGTTATCAGTTATCACTTCAGCACGTAACGTGAAGAGGCACTCTGTGAAACGGCACGTCAAGCGGACCATGACCCGCAAGTGTTCACTTCCAGTCACTCATCCACTTGCTAGGAGAGCACAGAGCCACTTCCTAACGCTCCCCTTCTTTGAATTCCCTTTCCTTGCTGCCTTGGGAAAATGCAAATTTAACAATCCAGGACGCAGTAGAAAACGCGTTCTTGAAAGAAATTATCTTTTAAAAAATCAAGGGAAGGATAAACATGCCATTCAAGGTAGTTATGCAGCAGGAGAGAGGAAGCAAGAGGCGGGGATACCGTTCAAGGTATCATCATCCAAACTGGGCACTCGGGGTGTCAAAAGGACAGTATTAGTAGATATGCCTGGACCACGGGGAAACCAGGACAGCCATGTTAAGAATGGGAGAGGGACACAGGGGCCAAGCCACTGTCACTGGTCCAGAGCTCCAGGTCTCCAGTTGGTGGTGGGTTTATGAGTGTTCATTGTTATTAATATATACATACATAAAACAGGGCCACACACGGTCAGATGTGAGAGAGTGGCATAAACCAAGGACCATTACTGAACAAATTCTGTGCACCAGAGGTCCATTTACAAAATCAGCACTCTCACTAAAGAACCCAGCTTAAGACAGGGCATGTGATCGGACACTTGTAAATCATCACTGTTTGCTCTTTATTATATGATGTTCATTCCTCTCGCTCTCTCTCTCTCCCTTCCTCTCTCCTGCTCTCTCATACCCTACTTACAGGCATTTAAACACATAATAGGTCCTTCAGGTCAACTGTCAATTCAGAGCCCAGACACTCAACCCCCAAACCACATCCTGTCTTGAGCACATCCACTTTCTATTTTCTTTCCATTGACTCTAAAACCAAACAAGAGCTCTTGGCGGTGAGTGGGTTTCTTTGTTAAGCATAAGAAAAGGCACGCACCTATGTTTCTTTTTCTGGGAAGGACCGTCTTCATGTATATCTTTATTACTATATTCATTTACTCATTCATCTGCCCAACCAACCATTTATTACACACAATTTGCTGGGCATGGCGCCAGACGCTGGGAGCAATACGGTAGTAATTCTCATCACCTGATCCCTACCTTCCAAGAAATTATCTAGAAGGTGGTTTATAAGCCCAAAATGAGCTCTCCAGGTAACAGCATTGTAGATAATTGGTAAGGGAAGCAGTTGCAGGAGCTGGAGAGACCATCACGAACCAGGTGTTTAAAGAGTGTAACTTTCAACTGTAGATGCACATGAAGAGCTCTGTGACCCAACCCACTTGACAGATAACTACAGTCATCTGGTGAATCAAATGTTCTATTTTTGCCTTAATCTACAACTAAAATTCAAAATTTTAAAGGAAATGTTTTATTTCACACTCAGATACTGATTTTCAGATATTCCAAGACAAGACTCAGATAATCAGAGAATTTGGAAGAGATCTGAAAAATGGTGAGAAGTGGGGGGGAGTGGTTGGCTTCATTGTGGAGAGTCAGGATGGCAGACATGCCCACCTCACACCCTGCCCTGTCCCGACTGCTGCAGACTTGATACCAACAGCCCATCGGGCATCTCCACTTAGCTGTCCAATAAGCATTTTACACTTAACACACTCAAAACTAAGCTTCTTATCCCCGTCCCCAGCCCATCCCTCCAGCACTTTCTTCATCTCAGCAAGTGGTAACTAGCCTTCCAGCCACCAACCATGGGTCACCCTTTTCTCCTGACTCTTCCCCTCGTATTCCATGTCCAATCCACACACGCACACGCACGCATACGCACACACATGCAATCCAGTTGTCTTGATTTCCACAACAGACCCATAGTCCGCTCCCTTCTTACATTTCCACGCTGACCACCTCCGTGCAAAGCGCGGTCATCTCACCTTGCTTAGCGAAGTGCTCTGAACACAGCCGGCTCTCAGCGCATGTCACTGTTCTGACCCCAGCTGCTCTTGCCTCACTGGAAACAAGACCAAAGTTCTGAGCGATGTCCCCAAGCCCCAGACAATCAGGCCCTCCCTTTACCTCCTGACTTCATTCCTTTCCTGTTCAGCCTTGCTCGTCCCACCGGGCTCCCTCCTCAGCACCTCTGGTCTGGCTACTGTCACATCTCTGAAAGATGTCTGCCAGGCTCCATCACTTCCCTCCTGTGGCCTCATGATCTTTACTTTGTCCGCTAGTGTATCCCCAGCACCAAGGCCAGGGCCTGGTCCATCGCCAGCACTCTGTACTATTTGTCGAACAAACGAAATGAATGAAAGTGTGTTCTCTAGACTGCTTGGTCCCAAGGACCTGTGTCAAAGCTGCTAAAGACACCGTGTATGCACACCAAGGTGATATTTCTGGAGGTTTTGATGTAAATCTGGGGTGTGGCTCCTTGGAGCAAAAGATTCCCTTTGTCATCTCATGAGAAGGAACTGATTCGCACCCCTCCGCACTTGTGTCCTAAGCAACCATCCCATCAGAATAACTTGACCACAGGGGCTTATCCACAGACCAAGCAGGCGTCTACTGTGGGACCCAGAATTTCTGTAAGAGCCAATGTGAGTCTGTCTGCATCCAGGGAGTTGTACTGTATCCATTAATATTCACTTAAAGTGAGGAAATGTATATTCTGCTCTAGAAAAAAAAAGAAGAAGAAGAAGGAAGTCTCACTTACATGACCTCAGGGCCTGAATCAAAGTCCCACATTAGAGAAGCCTATTCAGTAGCGTGTCAGTACCCAGGGCCAGTCACATCAGCGAGTCACCACCACGAAATGTTGCTGGAGAAGCACTGGCTTCATCCTTCCCTGGGAAAGGACTATCCTGGCTCCACGCTTGCCCCCAGCATCCCTGCCTCCACTGCAAACTTCCACCAACCCCCAAACCAATGGGGATCCATGGCAAATGCTTCTGCTGACGTTCCGCTTGCCCTGGAATCATCTAGGTCTTTGTAGGGACTCGGCATTCTAGGATTTCGGGGAGAAAGCCATATTTCAATGATGTCCTCATCACGACCTCCACAGAGGACAGAGAAAGTGCCTTTCCATAGGTTAATTTTCCAAGTTAGTGATCAGAGAGAAGGGTAAACTGAGATCGGCCATTGATACCTTCTTGGACTTCATCAGTCAAATGGCAGACTGAAAACAAAGATGCTTTCCTATAGCCCCTCGGTAAGGCGGATGATATGCCTTTGGAAAGTCAAGCCATGTCTGCAGCAACCCCCCTTGACTTGTCTGAGGGTCATGGTCAGGGAATCCAGCCCACCCTCCTATCTGCTCCCCCCGCCCACATCCCCTTCAGGACCTGAGCTCCCTGCTGGTCACTCCTTCCGCACTCCTGACGCCAGCCCAGACTGCCGCTCCGATGTGGTGGGTCATCTTGGTTTTACAATCAAAGCTGCATGTGCTCTGGCCAGTCCGTCTCCTGCAGCTCATTTCTGCAGGGGATGCTCTTGCAAGCAAAGATAGATGCGGATTCGGTCCTGCTGTGTGTCTAACATGATGTCGCTACTAAATAAATCAATGACTCTATGAAAGGACATATTGGGACTCCCACAGGTCAATATGATGCCCTGAATCCTGCTTTTATTCCCACACGGGGTCCCCTTTGGAATGTCCAGTCCACGCTCTTGACCCAACGTTCACGAGGCAGGAGCTGCTGCGGCTGCAGCCTGCAGTGAGGGTCCCCGTGGAGGGTGCCTGGGGAAAGACCCCCCCTTCCTCACCTGAGAACTGGCCTCCAGGTAACAGGCCAGCCAAGGAAGAGAGAACAGACCGGATAATGAAGCACCTGAGCAAACCACAGCGAAAAGAGCCGCTGCCACCAAGGTCACTTCCTTCGGCCACGCCTGGGTTGCCAGACACGCCCCTTCGCAGGCTCCTCCAAAGGACCCCTGAGCCCTCCGAAGCCACAGAAGGGGAGCGGTCCCCACTGTGGGCGACACTACCTCCCTATCAGGGAACGGTTTGTAGCAAACCGTCCACAATGTGAAAATGTATTTAATGCAATTAATAATTGAAGAAGTGAGCGTGTGTGCTCTTGGAGAGTTAAATGCTTGTCAGAGTGATCGATGCACGCTTCGCCACCGACACATTCTGTATGAAGAACAGAGGGATTTTGCAAACTTGCGTCGACCTTGGGCTGTGATATATATTAGGAGGCAGATTGCAAAGGCAGGTCTCCTTAAGGAGGAACAGTGTGTCAGCTCCCAATTTACAGCCCTTTCCCCAATTAAAGGGCTGTAAAAACATTAAAATTAATGCAGTCTTAACTCCTAGAGCAGGCCCTACTTTCTTAATTAGTGCATAATTATTCCGTTTTTGATATCCTGGAAAATTATCACATGGAAATTATTTTAGGCAGAGTAACAATAGCAAAAACTCCCTCCCCCACTCTATTAACATGTGGACATAATTAACACTTTATTACAGTGAAAATACTATTACTGCTAATGTTTAATGACTTTTGCCATTGCATCCTAAGCAGGAAATTCGGAATGCGACGGAGTGATGGTTTCCTTTAAATATATTACAAATGACTTGCAAAGATTATGATGGCTTGAACCAGCTGCATTAAAAATCAGGAGGCCCATAGACACTCAGCTGCTAAAAGCTTAGTGGGCAGAGAAACGTAATTTGGTGTGAACTCCCAGGGAGACGGCACATTTGGGCATGGCCGGGACCCACAGCCCCACAGTCTCAGCCGTGGCCTGCTGTTAACAAAACAGGGTGCCCTCTCCTCTGTTAATGGATACTTCTAAATGGATAGTTAAACATTTGGCAGTTCAAGACACCGGGCAAGAATTGAAATTAAATTTCTCCAGGTGAATACACTAGAAATGACAGAAGAACGTACTATTTTTATAACTGGGATGTGTTAGGAGTGTCTTGAGTGGGGCAAAAATTATCATAGCTCTTGCGTAAATAGCTAAAGATACCAGATGCCTACTTTCGATGAGCAATCTACACGTGACACCTCTACGAGAAATCTCAACGGAAGAACATTTGGTTTGCGTTTATGCCATGGATCCCCGTCCACAGAGGACTAAAGCAAAAGAGCTTCCTTAGTTAGTGCTACTTTCAAAATTGTGCTGAGAGACTTCTCGTGGATAAACCACTGTTCATCACTGTGTTCCGCCAGGAACATGGAAGTGTTAGCTTCTTTTTTTTAATTCTATTTTTTAAATTTGATTGATTGATTGCTAAACTGTGCTGAAACTTCTATGCAAGATGTATTGCAGGACATAGTAGCACAAAGCACGGCCAACAAATATAAGATGAATGTGGAGGAAGAAGATGCAGGTGACTCGGCTAAGTTGCTTGAAATTTCCTCTGTATCAAGTGCCAGGTTCAGCACTGAGTGTGCCCCCGTGCAGTAATTACAATGCAGTGAAGTCTGCGCTTCTCTAATATGTTTAAATTATACTTGAACAGTGCTGAAAACTTTCCATCAGCCATTTCTTCTGGTTTTTTTGTCCTGAGTCTTTGATTCCTTTGTTTCCATTCCTTCTGGGGTATTAGTTAGCTCTCTTAGAAGGAAAGTGTTCTGAAAACACATCTCAGGCAGAGCAGGGGGCACCACCTCCATCTCCTTCCTCAAGTGGAAAGAAGGACCACTTATATGGGTCAGAAAACCTCCAAGTGGTTTCAAACCCGTGCATTCACCCTGAATCCTGAGAGGAGCTTGGACCCCCAAGCTAAACTCAAGGAGTCAGAGGAAACAGAACTCACGTCATCAGAGGCCACCCCCGTCAGGAACAGGGATCCTGGGAACAAGGGGTTCTTCCTCCGTGAGAGGCCTGTTAGCTCGGGGCAAGGGCAGCAGGAGTGGGAGGGACTTGGGACTCACCTGCTTAAACCAACCCCCTCCTCTTCAAAGCCGGAGGCCAACCAGCCAGCCTAGGAGACCTCACCTCCTCTGAGCAAATGAATTCTCTTTTCCACAGGCCAGAAGGTGTGTGGCCTGGGACAGCTTACTTGCCTCTCAGAAACCCATTTCCTTTGGAGTAAAGGGAGATACTGCATGAACAGTCATGGCCTATAGTAAGAGCTACATCCACGTTTGCTGCTCTTATTATTATTACTATGATTATATCAATGACACTAGGAGCTCTCAATACTGTACAAGAATGGTGTTAAAGTGGTCAGTTCAGCAATTAGGACCATCAGAACTCTCCCAGGCTGTCCCACTGGACGTCCAGTGTTACTCACCTACGCTGTCAGTGGCTCTCATGTTCCAGCTAATTTCCTGCCTTGAAAGAATTGCTAATGGACACGGTGGGGAAGACATGGGGTTACTCTGTCCACCTTGGCCGTTGGAGCTGGTGCAGGGCCTGGGAGGAGACTGGGGACGGAGCAGACATGCTGCTCGTCATGAGGGGAGCCAAGGAGGAAGTCACAAAGTGCTGGGGACCCTGGACCAGTGCCATAGCATTCTCTTCCCAGCCTGAGAAGAAGGAAGCCTTCCCCATATAACCCCGAGGAGGAGACAGAGCCCTGCCCGTTAGGACCTCTGGGAAGCAGAAGTCCAAGTGCAGGGGAAAAAGAGAAGAAGCTGAGTAAGAAGGCAAATGAGAGGGATCGAGAGAGGATGGGCATAGAGACCTCACCATCCAGCAGTCACACTCCTGCATGTGGCCAAGAGAAACTCTTCCGCATGGGCCCCAGGAGACTTGTGAACACATGTCCACGGCAGCGCTGGTCCTAGTGGAAAAGCTGGAAAAAACCTCCCAAACATCGATGGCCCGGAAAAAAAGGTATATAAATGGATGCGTATTCACACTGTGGAATATTATACAGAAATTAAATAAATGGGCTACAGCTACTTACAACGCATGGATGGATGTTAAAATGTAATAGGGAGTGAAAAAGGCTGGCCCCAGAAGGCTACATGTAGAAAGACACCATTTTTATAGACCCAAGAACAAACAGAACTAAATAACATACTGTCAAGCATGTACACATTCCTAATAACATCTACTCGAAAATTCCATTTCCTTTTCATTCAGGAGAACAAATCTGGAGTGAGACGTGGAGGCATGGGGAGAGGAGGAACCCATAAGGAAGGGCAGATTTGGGGTAACGTTGTAGTTCTTATGTCCTAACATAAGATTTATGATATGATTGGGCTCTATAGGCAATATATATGTCACACACAATCTCTTGCACGCATTAAACACTGCTTTTTAGAATACAATATAAGGAGAAGAAAAAAGAGAGGTGACCCAAAATAACTTCAGATTATTCACTGACACCTAAAAAAATGGGCTCTGAATACAACACAGGCAGATCATTTCTTCCTGTACTATGGGCCTTCTTAAATGGCCAAGAATCATGAAACTTACAAGATAGATAGGGCTTTTCACCCAGCCCCTGTTGGACACAGAGAAGCATAACTGGGTTTTATAACTCTTTACCCTCAGAATGAGTTCCTCTGTGTGAGTTCCTTCCCCCTGTTTGGGGGGATGGAACTCTAATTTCAAATGTCCGTTTAACAGATGCCCCAGTGATGGCAGCTGCTCAGCTGGTTATCCAGTAGTAAGGCAGTTCTGCATGGTACGAGGCAGTGATGGTATCCCTCAAGAGACACCTTTCTGGGACAAAGTGACACACGCTGGTTTCACCCATCAATTAAACCAGTCTTTCTGTCAACTCAGAAACTGGACCAGGCCTGCCAAAGGCTTAAGGTACAGGATATGAGATCAATATTTAAAAATCAACTATATGTCTATAAACTATCATTGCATAATCCATAATCCAAAAACTGAAATTAAGAAAATAATTCCATTTACAGTAGCATCAGAAAGAATGACACACTTAAAGATAAGTTTAACAAAAAAATATAAGACTTATACAATGGAACCTACAAAACAATGTTGAAAGAAATTCTTTAAAGACCTAAAGAGAGGAAAAGATGTATTGACTGTTGCTTTCATTCTAACCACTTAGATGGATGTGTCATGGTTTTTTCACTCTTCATTTCCATGATGATCAGTGCAGATAAGCACTCTTTCATATTTGTATCGGCCATTTGGATATTCCCTCCTGCAAGGTTCAAGTCTTTTGCCCAATTGTTGATTGGATTGACCATTTCTTATTGGTTTGTGAGAATTCTTTGTATATTTTGGACATGAAGCCTTTGTCACATACATAAGCAAAAAGTATAAATTTAATGTAGTGCAGTTTATCAATTGTTTTCTTTTATGATTAACACTTTGGTGTCCTATTTAAG
This sequence comes from Balaenoptera borealis, assembly GCF_965194805.1. Classification (NCBI taxonomy): domain Eukaryota; kingdom Metazoa; phylum Chordata; class Mammalia; order Artiodactyla; family Balaenopteridae; genus Balaenoptera; species Balaenoptera borealis. The sequence goes on from NC_138874.1 coordinate 114,644,994, forward strand.
AAATATCTATCTACCCCAAAGTCATGAAAATATTCTTTTCTGTTTTCTTTTGAGAGATTTGTTTTACCTTTAACATTTTTTCTGCAATTTGTCTGGAATTGATTAATGTATATAGTATAAGGTAAGGGGTCAAGGATTTTATCTTGATCTTAGGTAGTTTATGGGTTTTGACACTCAAGTTATATATTTAAATTTTTATTTTCCATTTTTTATTTTATTTTATTTTATTTTATTTTTAATTGAAGTATAGTCGATTTACAATGTTGTGTTAGGTTCTGGTGTACAGCAAAGTGATTCAATTATACACACATATATATGCACCTTCTTTTTCATATTCTTTTCTATTAGGTTTATTACAGGATATTGAATATAGTTCCCTGTGCTACACGGTAGGACCTTGTTGTTTATCTATTTTATATATAGTGGTATGTGTCTGTTAATCCCAAACTACTAATTTATCCCTCCCCTCTTCCCCCTTTGGTAACCATAAATTTGTTTTCTATGTCTGTGAATCTGTTTCTGTTTTGTAAATAAGTTTATTTGTATCATTTTTTTTTAGATTCCACATATAAGTGATATCATATGATATCTGTCTTTCTGACCTACTTCACTTAGTATGACAATCTCTAGGTCCTACTTTCCATTTTTTAATGCTGAATTATAGAAATTTATTTTTTGTTTGTTCCTGGAATATAAAAATATACTTAACTTTTCTTATTCTTGGTTCTTTGCATTTTAATATTAAATTTTAGAATCAATCTATTGATTAACAATACATTAAAATGCTACTGGAACTTTGACTGTGATTGCACTGGATCTATAGATAAATGGCAGGGGGGCGAGATGGACATCTTTAAGACATTGAGTCTTTCAATCCATAAACATGATATATCCCTTCAATTATTTAACCTTCTTCACATCTTTAATACTTTGTAATTTCTGTGTAGCCATTTTGCACATCTTTTGCTATGCTTATTCCTAAACAGTTGATGCTTTCCATTGCAGTTGAATGACTTGGCAGACAAACTCATGATATCTACCTCCTGGGGTTCATTCCTTGTATAGTTCTATCACCTTGAGTGTGGGCATGACCCATAACTTGTTTCTAACCAAGAGATTAGGCAGGGGTTTTAGAATGTCACTCTCACAAATGTGTTACATTTGATAAATCTCCATCCTGTAAGTCTCCATCTCGCTTGCTGATTAGCACTAGAATATCTCTTGCTCATTTATGGGCTTTGAAGAAGCAAACTTCCATGAGTTCTACAGCCTCAAAGAAATGAATTCTGCCAAAAAGTTGAGTGAGCTTAAAGGTGGACCCTTCCCCATTGGGCCTCCTAATGAGACCCCAGCCCTGGCTGACACCTGGATTGAAGACAGTTGAAAGTCTAGCTGAGTAATAACCAGGCTCTGACTCACAGAAAGTGTGACATAATAAATATCTTTCTTTTTTTTTAATGAATTTATTTATTTATTTTTGGCTTCATTAGGTCTTCACTGCTGCGCGTGGGCTTTCTCTAGTTGCAGCGAGTGGGGGCTACTCTTCGTTGTGGTGCGTGGGCTTCTTATTGTGGTGGCTTCTCTTGTTGCAGAGCACGGGCTCTAGAACACAGGCTCAGTAGTTGTGGTGCACGGGCTAAGTTGTTCCGCGGCATGTGGGATCTTCCCAGACCAGGGCTCGAACCCGTGTCCCCTGCATTAGCAGGCAGATTCTCCACCACTGCGCCACCAGGAAAGTCCAATAAATGTGTTTCTTTAAGCTACTAAACTTGTGATAATTTGTGGCCCAGCGTAGAAAACTTATACAAGTTGTATGCATTTTAAACTCTGTTTTCTATCGTGAGTTGCTAGTATATGAAAATAATATTCATTTGTATATATTGACAGAGCCCTGATAGCACCTTTCCAAATTCACTTACTAATTCTAATTAGTAAGAAATTTTTTTGGATTTTCCACACACACAATCATACAATCTCCAAATAATGTCCGTTTCAGTTCTTCTTTTCCAATCCTTAGGTTTTTTTTTTAACTGTTTCTTCCTTATTGTATGAATAGGACTTCTAATACAGTGTTAAATATTGTGAAAGCAGACATCCTAGTCTTGTTTCCGATCTCAATGGAAAGGCTTTTAACAATTTTCCATTTAAGTAGTTTTTATAGATACTCTGTATCAAATTAAGGAAGATTCAGGATCCCATTTTGATCATTTTTCCGTGTGTGGTTTGTTTATTTCTCATACATTCCTGAGGAAATATAAATAATAACAAAGTGGTTGGATCACAACATATAATTTAATAAAGTCCTAAATAATTAATTTTGGTTGACACTCATGGCAGAGACTATTAGTGATCACCACTATGCATGTGTCTCTCTAAAACAATGAGTCTCCTTTGTGATTGGAATAACCAGGTAACTAGTTCTGGTCAAGGTAACCTGAGCATCGTGAGGTTTGTCACCTCTAGACCACAGTAGTTAAAAATTCAATGTGCCTTACCCACCCAGTCTTCTCCCCATCTTCCCCCTCCTTCTCACTTGTGCCCCCAACACTTTTCCCCTTGTGCCAATGGATGATACCAAGGCAGCTATAATATGAAGGACCCACAGGCCTCCTGGGCTCCTGAGTCACCATTTGGGGGAGAGCAGTTTGGAACAGGCAACCAACTGCATCAGACAGTGGCCTGAGACGGAAAGAAACTTTTATTTTATTAAGCCACTGACAGCTTGGGCATGTTTGTTACAGCAGATAACCTTACTTATCCTGACATGAAATTTTCTCTCCTGTCTAAGAGCAGTACATGAAGGAAAGGATCAAAAGCCAATAGGAATGTACTAAAATCTTCAGTGCTTCAATAATGGATCACTTTTCATAAATGAGGGAAATGTTCATTCTTCCACACTGGTAAAAATTATTCGAGTGACCAGCATATTCTGTCTTTGGTCATCTTCTACTGTGGTCAGTGCAGATAACTCTTTTGCTCTCATCTCATCCTCTTTCTCTACTTTTCAGTTGCTCATTCTGCCATACAGTCTTCTTAGAGATGCCATGCCAGCATACCAACCTGGCACTACCACTAGGTATCAGCCTCAAATGCTCCACAAAACCCACCTTGTGACCAGTGGCCACAGAAGAACTTTAGTACAACTCCAGTCATATTACCGTGTTAATGAGTCACACTGAATCATGTTATGAAGTTGTTCCCCCAAAGAAATAACAGCGGAAATATCACTGGCAATAGTTTGCTTGTAAAAGACATTCAAGATTATTTCCAAAGGCCAACTATATACCCAGCAACTGTTTTGACTGCATTTAATTAAATACAAATGAAATGATCGACATAAGTTGCCATTAGGCAATTATTTTGCTGGTATTTTGTCTCTTTTGAGACATAATTGCTTACTGCATTGATCATCTAGAAAATTCTTTAACTCAATTGGTTGTAACATAGATGAAGAGTTAATATCAATTTAGAGCAATCAAGAACTTTTATGTGAATAACATATTTATATTAATACTACACACTTTAGATCACAGAATATTGCTATTTTTATCTTTCTCTATCCCTGGGCCATCACTGTAGAGATGTGGGATGTTAATTATATTTTTCTGATTAACTATTTTAAGTAAATGAATAAATTAACAATAAAAATGATGTTTATCTGAAAGTTTACCAACTTAAAGGTTGTTTCTCATTTTCAGAATAATCAGAATTTTTATTCTCTTTCCCAAAATGTACATAAATGCAACAAGAGTGCATCTGGTTCATTCGCAAGACCTTAAGATATTTTTCCATCCCTGAAGTAATCAGACAAGGTTATCACGGACCCTCACAAGTTTCTTCATTTTTTTTCACAGGACAGAGTCAATATTGAATTTTCATCTTATATAAGCATTTAAAATATTAAGCTAACTTAGATCCACTGTTAAATGTATCACATTCACTATGCACATTTGTTGGCATTCAAATAATTTCTCAAGGTATATGGTAAATGTTCAAGGAAGATGAGAAATTCATTTGGGTCTAAGGAGATCAGCCATTCTGGGCTTTTCCTTGGAGTGTAGCCAAAGGTCTGGCAAGTGTCCCACTGGCTTGTAGGAAGGGCCGACACATTGCTGTGTGCACCCTAAAATTGAGCCCTTCTCCCAGGGGGCCCAAGAGGGTTTGTCTGTATATATTTGTATAGAGATGTAACAGGAAAATTTCTCTGACTTAGAGAAAAGTTTTGTGGTCATTAGCCAAAGTGAATTAAATTCTTATTCAGAAACTCCAGGACTGCCAGTTAAAAGGGCCAATGTGAGTGTAGACTGAAATGACTAAGAAGGTATTGTGACAAGGGGACCCAGTACCCAAAGAGACAACTATCTACTAGTTCAACCATTGTAATAGTTGGTCTAATAATCAGATCAAAAGCCAGCTTTGAAAACTTCGTATTTCTAGCTTGATAAATTATCTTGATGAACTACCTGATTGGTCCAAGTTCAAATCACTTAGAAGAAAGAAATGGCTTAGGGTCCTGGCCCAAATATTCAGAACAAAACCAAATTGCTTGTCAGCTTCCCAAATTATTGCTATCAAAACCAGACAAAAGAAGGAGAAGATACCTCCTGGACCCTGGCCACGTTTTAACCAACGGGATTCTTTTGCAGAGCGCACACCTCAGCCAGAAGTCGGAACGCCGGTCCAAGTGCACACGCTCTGGCTTCGCCATCATGCTGACTCTTCAGATGACTGTCGTTTTTTCCTCTCTTGCTGCCAACTGCTCCCGAAGCTCACCAGCCTGTGTTCTGAAGCCAAGAGTTCATAGGAAACCTTGCAACATCTCATGCAATCGTAATGCAGTTAGTGAGGCGCGCTCCTGCTGGGCCCCTCCCCTCCACGCTCTGAGCCTCCAAAGAAGTCAATCACCACGCCAAGTTCAAGGGGCTCCAGGCCGGGGGCGGAGGCTCAGGCTGCCCCTGCACTTTGTCATTTCTGCTGCCTGCCCTGGGATCCTCCTTTCAGCAGCATAGAGGCTGGGTCCAGTGTGATGCCTTTCCAAGTACCACGGAGCTGAAGCTCCCTAGTCAAGCTCTCTCCAAGTCATCTCATGAGAGAAACAGGGCACAACCAACTTCTCCAGATTGTGTGCACTTGCAAATGAAGCTCTGAAGGGAATGAATTTGCATTAGGCAATTCATCAAGCAAATTCAAGAGATAACTAACTTCCAAAATGCCTCCCCTCCCTCATTCATTGAATCTTATATTTTCTCTCTGATGATTTATATTGGAGTCATCCCCAAGTTCTTGCTTGAGTATATTTTAAATTACCAGTTACCACACCAAACACCCAGATGGGGAGTTTTAAATATTCTCCCCACTAAAAGAAACCAGGGCTCTTTGAAGAAGTGGCTGATTCCAGGGCTGGAGCAAGGAAAGATGAGCTTAGAACACATTTTTGAAAACATTGTTTAGAAAACAATGGAGGTGTGTTGATATAATCCAGAGGCAGCTTGCGGGGGGGTGGGGTGGGGGGGGCGAGTCCCACTGGACAAATCCAGGACAATTTGAGCCACAGAATAGTGATGGGAACAGATTAAAATCCATTGCATAAAATAAGAATTTGTAAGTCTGTACTGATATAAATGAATGAATAAATAAATGGAGAGAAAAAACAGCTTTTCCTCACTGCCAATTTCCCAGTAGAAGTGCTAGAAAATCTCCATTTGCCACTATCATTGTAATAGTTGGTTAAGGCATGAATCCTCAATGGATGCAAAAACTAATGGATGAAATTTTGATAAGGAAGATAATAAAGACATCGTCTCAAAATATCTTCCCCCAAATTATTTATTACCACCAGGAAAACAGTAAATTTAAAATGGAGAAATCTCGCAGACACCACCCTAACCAAGTGATGGAAGCCAACGTCTATATTGACACAAAGTGACCTCATGTGTCTCCTGATCTGATATACCGAGAAGGACACTGCATCACTTCTGCAGTGTTCCTGCCAAAAATGCAAACTCTGAATTTAAGCAAGAGAAAACATCAGACAAACCCAAATTGAGAGACATTCTACAAAATAACTGGTCTATACACTTCAAAAATGTCAAGGTCAAGAAGACAAAGAAAACTGAGGAAGCAGCCAGGTGAAAGTCAAGACTTTGGACCATTTCCGAGAAGTGAGGTGTGACTCCAAAGTGTAGTAGGACAGTGGATAGAGTTTCAGATCGGATTATGCACCCATGTTAAAGCTACTCATTTTAGTACTTAGATTGTGACTGTGTCACAGAATCTTCTTGTTCTTAAGAAATTTATGTTAAAATATTTAGGAGTAGAGGGAGCATGTTGCATGCCACTTACTATCAATTCATTTGGGAAAAATAATTTTACATGTTATATACATGTATATATGTATGTATATGTATATGTGTGTGTGTATATATGCTTGTGTGAAATGAAAGAAAAATCCAAAGGGGAAAAACATTAGCTATCGGTAACTGGGTAAATGGGAGTTCACTGTATCTTTCCCACTCCTCTATGAATTATATCAAGTAAAAGTCACAAAAAAATTATCACAAAGTGAAAGAAAATGAGTGAAGCAGGTAAACACTGAGATCAGCCAAGAGTGTCAGAAAAGGTGCTGGACACAGTAAGAGCATGCACCTCGGGCACTGTCTGGGCTCATAGGGGAGACAAGGTGGGTTTATGCACTTGTCTGTGAATGTAAATTCCATGGCAAACTCAACGAGTTAACCCAGTGGCTCTCAACCAGGGGTGACGTTGTCCTGCTGGGGACATCTGGCAATGTCTGGTGATATTTTCGTTCTTGCATTTGGGTGAGGGCAATGGAGTATTGCTACTGGCATCCAGTGGGTAGCAGCCAGGGAATGCTGCTCAACATCCCACAACACAGATCCCCAACCACAAACAGTCATCTGGTCCAGAATGCTGACAGTGCTGAGGATGAGAAACCCGGAGCCACACGATTGATTTTCAACAACGACGTGGTTAGAAGATTGAATTTAAGAGAAACTTAATTTCATAAATTAAAACAGTTTCATAAAGCCTCAGAATATATTAGAAATTCACAATTCCCATCATTTTCAAGGCTGATGACAACAAAGATTCATCAAAAGGCAAGGCAACACTTCTAGTTTAAGAACAAAAGAATCTTCCCAGCTTTCATTGAAGGTCCATATAGAATGCAAGATTTATGTGCCTTTCCTGTAGTTATGGATTTATTACACATCTATAGCCACTTTAAAAAGGAAAAGTCATTAGCCAGAAAGTAGGCTTCAACATTTTTATCTTTGAATCTTAATATCTAAGATTAAAATATTTTAAGCTTTCTAAATATTTTCTGTTACTTTGTGCTGTTATGTGAAGTGACAAACACATCTATCCTACAATTACAAGCTCTCTAAAAATAGTTCCTTTTAAGTATATTGGATTTTTTAAAACTGCTAATCCCCATTATAAAAAAAAATGCTAATCTAATTCAAACTGGTGATAGCAACATGGAGGAAATGCATCTAGATGACAATAATGGGTTTTGAAGAGTTTAGTCCAATTTTGGTCATGTACTAAAATGCCCTCATCAAGATGTGATAACACACGGCGTGCATCCGATGCCAGGAATCCATTCCTGAAATGAGTTCAGACATAATTGCAGCTTTTGACATCCTCCACGTTAGTATCCTTCTAAATCATCTTGAAAAATATGTTAGTCTTTCAGGTTCGGTTATTTGGTTGCTTAAATCTTATTATAACCATCAACAACAGTTTGTTAATATAATTTCTTTCCATTCCTCCTCTTACACTGTCATCTGGAGTCATCTGTTACATTGTCATCGGAAATCCCAAAGGGAACTGGTCTTGCTTCCATCCTTTTCTTTATCTAACTGCTACCTTTAAGAACTACAACACCATATCTTTAAAAACATGGATTCTCTTATCGTATTTCAGCTGACAATCGGCCTACTTACTTTTCTATTCCCAGCACTTGGTATACAGATTGGTTATTTAGACTAAACTAACTCTGGGTTTTGTTGTCTTGAAACTTTTTGATGTTAAAACCTAGAACCTTGTAATTCAACTATACTTCAATAAAAAATAGATTTAAAAAACCTAGAATCCTTTGGTTTATTCTCTCCCTTTTACCTAAAGAAAAAGAAGATTATTGTTATTTTTCATGAAGATTTCAGATTTACTGATCAATTTAGTGTGGTCGCATCAAGGGTTTTCTCCTATAGATGGAATCACCAGCTGTTGGAATCAGAACACATACCCTGGACACTCCACATTCTCCAGTGCTGATGTCTTCCCACAAAGCATTGCATTTCCTTCCACCTCTCTGGTTATGAGATTGCAGAAAGAATGCAGAGTCTGTCTTCCTCATATTAAGACAAAAAAAAATGGGGCAGGAGAGGAGAAAATATTTTGTACCTACCATAATAGCAGGTCGTGTTCTAAGTATTTTAAATATACCACTATTTTATTCTTCTGATTTAAAATGGTGCCTACCTAGCAACCCCAATATAGCCTGTATCCATCTTTAACCCTGTCTTAGAAAGATATTATTCCTATAAGCTAGTACATGATGAGTTCTGAAAAAATATTTCTTAAATAAATGATTTATACCTATGAAGATACTTACAAGGTGATTTAAAAATATACTAAAATCATGACACTGTTACTGAAAGTTAAGATTGATTAAGAGCTTAATGGCAGAATCTGCGCCAAATCTCCACAAAATGTGATGCAAATGGAGTACTGTTTAAAACATAAACGATCAAAACCAACTCTTTCAGGTTAAGCCCCATGACCAACTCAGACTGTGATTCAAGGGGGGACCAGCTGCACAAAGGAGAGGAAGAGCCCACTCACGACCCCAGCCAGAAGCCAGGCAGCTCTTCAATAGAAATGAATAGATGGGAATTCCCAGAAAATGGCAGGACAGAGAGTGTGGGACCTTGGGGTGTATATGTTACCCTGGTAGATAAAACCCAGGGGAAGGAGCAGGAAGAGTGTGAGCAAGAATGCAAACTGGGAGCCAGGTTTCCCCGTGCACTGTGTCTGTTTTGCACACCAGGCAAGGAGACGGTGATAGGACAAGAGGGCAAAAGTACACTAGGTGCCGTCTACAATAGCCAACAACCAAACTGGACCCTGGGCACAGACCCCTCCCTCCACCAGTGGAGCAAGTTATCTGTCTCTGCTCACTTCTCAAGGTAGCTAAAACATTGAGATCCAAAGCTCTTTTTTTCTTTTGTTTTATCTTTATTTCAAGAATGAATAAAAAGGAAAAATACAGCGTGAGGCAACTTCAAAAGGACAACACAATAAGACAACGTGAATGTTGTTCTCAACTCAGAGAAAGAACACGCTGGGTGTAAACTGAAACCAACATCAGAAGTAAACTCCTGGAACTATTTAGCATACTCAAAGAGCTTAAACACCATCTTCAATGAGAAAGGACAGGCAATCAAAAGAAGAGAGACTAGAAATCAAGAAGATGAAAGGAAGAGATGAACAGAGAGAGAGAAATCAGTAAAGAAAGGGAGACTAAAAAGATTAAAAATACAACAACAGGATTCAAATCCATGCTACAGACAGTGAACAACAGAAGATGTAACCATTAATATGGCATACAAATTTGAGATTCTCTTTTCAACAGAGAGGAAAAGGACAAAGAAAGGAAAATAATAATTTTGAAAAAGAACATGAGAAATGAGAACAGAAAGCAGTCTAAACACACACACACACACACACACACACACACACACACAAACTGGTAGTCTAGAAGAGATCTCTTGTCCCCCACCCCTCCCAACCTACAAAGAACAGAAGCAATTATCAACTACGTTACTTTCTAGAAGTGAAACAACACAACCAAAAGGATATGGATTTGCTGATTGAGAAAGTTCACAGCTTTTCATGTAAAAACCATAGATGAAAGGCATATTTATGTATTCTCTAGCAAGTGATGAAAAATTTCAAGGAAGAGGGAAAAAGAACATCCTGCTGACAGCGAGATAACCCAGAGTTTATCTGCACAGGAGAACAGTGAAAAATGGCCTCAGATCCATCCTTTGGAACATGAAATGCCAGACCAGGAAGCATCTACAGATGTCAGAGAGGGAGAGAGTTGTGACCTAAATATATGACTTAGCCAAGTTATTTTTCATTTGTGAAACAAGACCAAGAGCAATTCATAGCCTAATAGTTTAATTATTAAACAGAAATTAATAAAAACTGATGATTAAGCCTTTAACTTAGAAACCAGAAGAAATAGGAGCCAATACCCAGTGTACTAAATAAACCAGATATCAGTGAATTAGTACACATAAAAATTTATATGGTAAATCCAAAATCTAGCTCATTATTAAGACTATGTTTTTTTTTAAATTGTAATTCTTCTGAAATTTAGTTAAAAATGATATGAGGTGGGTCAGTCAGGTTGGCCAGTTTCATTTGTTAATGAATCAATGAATCAATGTATCAAAGGTTACACTACACTTTAAGACAATATGTATAAAGCAGTGAGGCTGGAAAAACTTTCCCAAGTAAAACCACAAACCTAGATGCAATAAAGGAAAGGAGGGACAAATTTTACCTTGAAATATTTTTTAAAACAGCATGCCCTATAATACCACCCACAAAATAAAAATACAGATGATTAACCTCTTCTACCACCCATGTGACAGACAAATATCAATATCCCCGAGATACTAAAATTTTCCACAAATTTGTAAGTAGAAGAGTGAAGAACAAATAGAGAAATGGGCAAACATCTGGGACAACAATGAACAGAAGAGAAAATTCAGATAAATAGTAAATGTGTGGTCAAGGTCATGTAAATTGAAGCAATGAAGCGATCCTATTCCTCACTCCCCACACTGGCACAAATCATGACTATTGGTAACATTTGGTACTGGCAAAGACGTTGGAAAGGGACATTCTCCTACAACGCTAATGGGGGAATGAATCATTGCAAACTTTCAGAAAATAATCTAGCATTATCTATCAAATACTAAATTCACATTTCCTTTTAACCAGGCAACTTTACTTCTGGAAATTTGCCCTATAAAATAAACATTCCAGCATGTATATTCATCCATATAACTGTGGAGATTTGTTTGAAAAAAATTAAAAACCTGGAAACAACCTGATGTTCATCAGTAGAGACAGGCTTAAATAAACTTTCCTATAGGACAAAACACACGAGATATTAAATGATTCTTTTAAAGAATGTGTTTTGCATTATTTATTAGCCCAGGGGATATTCATGATACATCATTAGCTTACAAACATAAAGTTACAGCATAATCTCATCTCTATAAGAAAAAAAGTCAAAATCAAGATGTATGTAATGTGTATTATGGATAGGTGGAGAGGTATATTCAGAGTTAGACAAGGATGCAAACCGTACCACCATGAAATGATATTGATTATCTGATTACCTAAGGTGGGAGTAGAGAATGGAGTAGGGAAAACTACTAACTCTTTCTTCTGATAATTTTAGATTTCTTACTTGTTCTAATTTAATAACAAAAATTAAAAGTATAAAGCACCAATAAAATAGAGAAAATGCAAACACATTACTTTTGGAAGGAGAATGGAGACAACAGCAAATAGGGCTTTGCAAGAATAGTAAGAGACCGTTCTGTATAGAAACCTATGAAAATAGCTTTAAAAATCTAAGTGAAATGAAAAAATAAACATATTGTAGAAGTGATCAAATAGTACTTATTCCAGGAAGGCAAGGATGTTTTAATTCCAGAAAACTGGTAATACAATTAATCATATCAGTAGATCAAAAGAGAAAATAATGTATTTATTTCAATAAATGACTTTTAAAATGCATGGATAAAACAGAAATAAAAGGATATTTCCTTGGCATACTAAAAATACACATTAACATACTTCGTGATTAAATCATAAAGATACATTTTTTAAAAATCAGAAACATTGATGCCATTCTAGTCAATTCATTAAGTTCAGAAAAAAATGAATAACTTTTGGAAAAGACAAAAATATTATTCACAGATTGTCTGCATTAGAAGAGGATGTAATGAGCTGTATCACTATTACAACTAACTAGATAAGTCAGAGACAGTGAGATAGAAATAGGTATAGAAAATTAATATTGTTTCCTGTACAGGAGCAATAAAAAGATAGAGAATATAGTAAAAAGGAGTGCATTCACAACAGAAACAAAAAATATAGAATACCAAAGAATGATTTTAATAAAAATGTTTAAAGTCAACAGCAAAATCTATTGAGGCCCAAACAAAAAGGCTTAAATCAAAAGTCTTATCATGTTGATTTAAATAGAAAAATTAATAACATAAATATGACAATATGTCCAATCTTCCCAAACTAACTTATAAATTTAATTTAATTCCATTTGTACTCCAAATGGGATTTTTCCCCTCATAAGATGATTCTAAAACTAATCTAGGAAATAAATAAGGAAGAACAATCAGAAAATGTTTGGGATAGAATGAAAGGGACTTGATAAAATGAACTCTAAATCTACAATAGTTAAAACAGTGAGGCACTGGCAAGAGAATAGACTGATGAAAGGACAAAAAATAAAACTTCACCCACACATGTATAGGAATTTAGCATGATGAAGGTGTATTTCGAAGCAGAGGTTAAAGTCTTAATAAATGACTTAAGTTTAAATGACTAATTAGAAAAAACTTTAAGTCAAATCCTCCATCTTAGAAAACATTAAAATTAATTCCTGATGGATTTTTTAAAGTAAAATACCAAAATAAACCACAAAAGAAGAGGAAAATGTTGAAAATATTTCAACTTAGGGGAAGAACGATAGTGTAAATGAACACATAAGCAAAAGAATACTATAAAACAGTGATAGTTTTAAACACAGCAATTTTATATACAGGCAAAAAAATGAATGATAAACCACTTGAAACCACTCAAAAGATATATGATAAGAGTATATCATTAATCTATAAAAAACTCTTACAAATTAATAAGAAAAAAAAAGAAAAAAAACACCTCATTAGGTAAATAGACCAAGGCCGGAATCAAACAATTCGCAAGAGAAGAACACCAGACAGCCAGTAATGTGTGGTAATAAAAAGTTCTACCTCTTGTAATCAGAGAAATGCAAATTAAAAGAACAACAAAGCATCAGTTCTATGACATCAAATCTACAAAAATTAAAGAACACAAAATGCCCAGTGTGGGTGAGAATTTGGGGGAATGGGTACATTCATGCATGACCTATGAGTGTTATTTTATATGCAATCTTTCTGAAATGCAGTTTTATAAAGTGTTTTAAATTGGGCACAACCTTTGACCAGGGGATTCCACTTCTAAGAACTCTTCCTAAGGGAACATGCAAAGGCAATTGCAAATAATTTTGTGCCTTGTCATTCATCACAATGATATTTATAATGGTAAAAATTTTAAATGACCTAAATGTCCAACTGGGGCTGGTTAAGTGAATTTTGTCTCTTCTCTCTGATAGACTAGCATCTATTCTTTTAGATTTACGTTAAGAAAATTTGTTCACATGGGAAATAGTCACAATCTATTGTCAACTGTGAATCGTAGGTAACAAAACAAAACAAAAAACAGAATTCCAAGTTGGTAAAGTAATGACCACACCCATGCATTGAAGAGAGACTATAAACATAGGGGGCCATGTCTTCCCTTTAACTTGCAGAAGTTTTACAATGAACATGGTGTACATTTATATATAGAAAACAAAAAAAACTCATTCTTGTGACAATTTTTTGTTAACAAGTTTCCAAATATTCCTAATCTAAACAGAGTGCTGGGAAACATAAACAAGTTGGCAGATTTTCAAAGAAAAGACAGAGGAGGACTTTGAGTTTTTGGCAAAGCAGCGTTTCGTCCCTGATTTTCCCTGCAGGGCAGCGAAGCACCCACTTAGTCAGGACTCAGATGATGGATACATTGCTCACGGATGGTGCATGTCTGTAATAAGTGGTGTCATAACTCTGACAAGTAAGCTTGGCACATTTGCACTGAGATAAAAGTAAACATACAGGGTCAAGGAAAAATGGTATTTATTCAACAGGTTTGGGGTGCCAGCCGCAAGACAGACTGCCAGTTGGCTACCGCTAGGATAGCGGTAGGGTGAAGTGTCTGCCCTAAAGTTGCTTATAACCTACTTGGAGAAGGAAACAAAGAGGGAGAGAGAAAAAATGCAAATAGTTTTTCCAGTATAGACTGTATTATTGCAAAGTACTGGGGTGCGTTACTGGAAGAATGCTCTAAAGAGAAAATGAAGTGCCACAATTAGCTTCCCAGCTGCTACTGTCTTCTCGTGCTCCAATCTCCTGAACAGGGTCGTGGAGTTTTGCAAGACTTCACAGAATGCTACAAGTCTAAGAACTGGCTGTTTGCAGAGCACACGTTCGCCCCCTGCGTGGAGCTGCCCTCCGCTGCACCTCTGGGTCCTCGCCCTTTGCACGCCTTCCCAGCTCTCCACCCCTCACTTTCCCAGCCCAGGTGTTTTGCCCCACTCTGGACATCTCTCTCTCTTTTCCCTTGGTCAGTAACTACGTGACCAGAAGACCCTCCACCCTACCAAGCCCAGAAAACCAAAATAAAACCCTAACAGCCTTAGGAGATAAAACTGTGAGTAAGATACAAAAATTAGGGGACAATCACTTACAGAAATGAGGGAAGGGATATCCTGAGATGAGACTGGAATGAATGAATGAGTGAACGAGTAAAAGGTTTAATCTAATTATCATAATTACTAATATTTAATAATTTATATAGCATAGAGTTTCAGAATATTGAAAGCAAACTGTAACATCAGACCCCACACGAAATAGAACATTTAAATTAAATATTCAAAGTAGACGTCAGAAGCTTAGTGAGAGGGAAAGACCATTATACCAGGAAGGTGGAGTCAGAACCTCCCTACCTGTCACAGACATCACTCTGCTCACAAACACTCCTGCTGGTTCCCCTTCCAGACACATGGTCTTCTCCCCTTGGCATTATGTGTGGCCACATGACTTGCTTTGCCAATGAAATAGTAGCAGAAGTGACGTGTCACTTCCAACAAAAGCTTTAAGAGTGAGTGCCTGTTCCACCAAGTTCTCTCTTTCCCTCTCCCGCAAGAGGAGGGCCGGTCGTGTTCCAGATCAGAGCTGTGTATCAGCGGGGGTCCCGGCCAGCCTTCCAGAGGCATATAACATGAGCAAGAAATACACCTTAGTTGTTTTAAGCCTCTGAGATTTGGGGGCTCTTTGTTACCTAGCTTACTGTAACTATCATGTCGTCATAGAGCAATAAATTTAACTCTAAGATTTCAGCTATCGAGGAGGAGAGTAGAATAGTACATGCCTATCTGATTCTCCTCTTTCCGGAGAGAAGAAAACGCACAAGTCCATTACGAGCTGGGGCTAAATCTCAGAACTGCTTTGTCTGGATTTTTAAACAGGAGACAATGAGGAACATATTAAATTAGTCACAGAAAGGGGACTTTTCTGCCCTTTGATATTCTAATTGAGAAGTAGTAATACTACCTCCCTTGCAGAATTGGGGTGAGAACTAGAAATGAGGTGGGGGACTTTTCCAGCTCTCTGATTGGCCTTCGCTGACCCCCGATGACCTGTCTCTATGACCTACCTGAGGCCACAGTAGCCTGTTGTAGTGGACAAGGAGAGGGATTGCACATAAGTTGTCATCAATACAACAGCTGAAGTTCGCAAATGCTGTGATTATTTATATGAACAGAAGCAGATTAAAAGTTACCACTATTATTACTCTCATTCAGAATTGAGGTTATCTCGAGAGAGAGAGGGATATTGTCCCAGCTCCAGAGTTGTGAACACACGACGTGACATCATTGACCAGGTACACCCCTGCAGAGGAAAGCGCCAAGGACCACATCTCCTGTGAGATGATTGAGTTGGATGTAGTAATGCCCAGAGTTTACTGTCAATCTCCCAGATTCCCTGACCCAGAACTGGAGTCCACTTATTTGCCTGGAAGAATTTGGTTTGCTCATTTCCTGGAGTTATGAAGCGAGAACGAGGCAGACGGCAGGAAAATCAAGAGAATCTCCATCAGATCACTTTTACATGATAGAATTTCAGGGAAAAAAAAATCAAATTAAAACATTCATCCAATTAGTAAAATATATGGGTAGAAATGAACCGTTTTTGGATTTTTCTGACTTCCACGATCCCTTCGGAATTCAATTCATCATCTTTGCCAACGTCAAATCTACCAACTCAGACCCCTGTGCCTAAGTTAATAATATTTCAACTGGAGAATTTGGGAGAGTTGTGAAATTCATAAAAGAGATATTTGAAACTCTTCATAATTATGCCAAGTATATCTAGATTTATCAGAACCACCTATATTTGGGGGTGAGAAAATGTCATCTTTAACAGATAAGTTAATTAGTCCAGTAGCCTGGGCATTGACAAGGGAACCAGCAAGTTTAGCCCAGTTTCTCCTCCCAAAGTCTTAAGTTACTGAAATGTGACCACAGCCATCTCCCCCTCCCAGGCCTGTGACAGCGACTCAGTGACCAGGGAGTGCCTTCCAAGAAAACACCTTTTGAAGAATTATAGGTACTAGACAGATTCTCTCTTCAAGGTAAGGCTAGCTGCTTCTGGGCTGATGGATTCTTCAAGTGGCAAAGGCAGGAGGCTCTTCTGACAGCAGGAAAGGGCAGATCTTAAAGCCTCCATCCAGAGCCTGGTACACTTCCAAGTGCTGAGCCCAGGGATTTATCCAGACAAAGGGCTCCCCTCTGCAGTGAACGTTTCATCTGCTTTATGAATGAATTACAGGGAGTAAGGAAGGACAGATATCAAAGTGCATCTCCCTATAGAAAGCTATTAATAATAATCTTTATTAAGCTTCTATTTGATGTTGTATTTCCCTATCTTCAAAATTTTTATCAGACCCACTTTAAGAATTAAAATCCTTTCACAGTGACTATTGTGGGATTTTATTTTAATTTTCAGTTTTTTCCTCTTTTCTTTATATGGAATGCTGCAGAGAATCAGATATCATGCTTGAAAATTATAAATTATTATTGAAATTTAAGGCAGTGTGCTTTTGAGCTTGTATATCATTGCTTTATTATTTACTTAGAGGTATTGAAACATTTGAGTTAAAATTAAAAATGTAATATATAAATTCATCTTTCTTTGTTTATTCAGAATGTTTTATTGCACACCTGTTCTGAGACAGCCACTGCACTAATTTTCAGAAATACCAGAAAGAAATACATGTATTTTTTTCAGAGTTTTTTTTACCTCACAGTCCCAAACTCTTCATAATTTCTTACAGTTGAAAAGTTCTGTGCAACTCCAAAAACTGTTTCCTCTTCTCTCTTTTCTGTTTTATGTGTATCCCCAAGATCCCAGTTGACACCAGAGACTTCTGTGGTTAATATTCCTAATTAATATCTGTTAGCCAACCTCCTTAGACCATCGTCTGTAAAGTACATTTATAGGACTAATTTGTTTTTACTTTCATTTAGGTGCACTAGTGCAAATTAAAGACATTAACTAATCAGGCATGAGAATAATTTATAAAGAAAAAGAAAGGGGCATGTCTTTTCCAACATAAAGTATATGGAATTGCTACAGAAATGGCCCAAGTGAGCCCTACTGGTTTATTCAATAAGGGTCCTCTCAAATTCCATCTGTGAACATTTGGTCAGTCCTTTTATGGAAAAAAGACATTTCTCCAGGTTCATATTAATTTTTGTGCACATCTGCACATTCACCTAATCCCTACCCACATACCACTTCAATTAAAATTAACGGAAGTCAAATCCTTGAGTGGTTTTAATTGCAATATGTAGATTATAAATGGTGCCCATCTTTAACCACACAAAAATGATTTCTTTCCTTGGCCTCTCTCTCAGGAATAATATTGAAGCAAAGGGTTAGTTATTGTGGAAGAATTTTCATTTATTGTGTTTCGGCTCCAAATGATACTGAGACCTAGCAGTGGGCAAAAGGCCAATCAAAATTAATGCAAAAGTACAATTAAGGAGTATTTTAAAGAAATGCCTTTTCATTCTATTCAAGGGCAGACGGTGATGTGCGTTGCCAGAAAGAGGATAATGTTGGGCATGCTTTAATGAGGCAAGCATAATTATATGTCAGCTCTATAAATGATGCAGTAAATGGTTTTTTCTCTTAAGTAGGTTAAATATTGTCCTTACAGCTGGTTTACAAGTCACAAAATACTCCTCTCACAGATTCCTCAAAGATACACTTTAAAATGGATTGTATCCAAATTATCTGTCCTTTAAACTAGCAGAGTAAGATTTAATGTTCTCGTATTTCATTTATGGGCATACCCCGCGTCTGCATTTCGGCTTGCTAAACATTTTCAACCCCGTGCTGATCTATGGAACCTTATTTATGTACTCAAATTAAAACAATAGGCAAGACCACTATTAAGAGTTCTGCTTTGGTTTGTTTGTTTTGTTCAGAGCAAAAATTTCTATGTCTGCACCTTCTTAAAAGCAACAAGTAATTGACTCTCGGTCAATTATAAGCAGAATCGCTACTACAGACTATCAACATTTTTATCTTAAAGAATTAATTACCGTGTCTCAAATAATAAGCTAAGATAAATAGAATTGGCCATTGAAACAGAAAATATTAAGAAAGAAAAAGTCAAAGATGACACCCAGAAATGTCAATGAGGTTAATCACACTTAGAAAAGATGACTCTAGCCTTAAGAATGCATCAGAGCTGGAGTTGGAGCCTGGGTTTTTATTTTACTACTTTATAGCCTGCTTCACAACTACTTGGACAAATACAAAACAAGAATTACAGTGCACCATAAGTTATTTTAATATCCTGTAGTGGTGCATACTTCCAATGAAATCCCAAGACTATTATTACAGTTCTCTGTTTGTGTGAAAATGTCAAGTTGTTTCGAGTGACTACATACACTAAATTATATATAACTGTTACTTTATAGCTAATAGGCACTAAAATTACTTTAAAACAGAAATGTAAAGTTATATTTTCATCCTTTTTGACAGACAATAAAGCTTATTTATGAGATACAATTTTTCAAGCATTAAAACATCTCATGTTTACAAAAACATTAAAAAATATTATTACTTGATATTTAAAAGAATGAAAAAAGTAAAACCATTAGGAAAATATTTGTCCTGCTCGGTGACTTCTGTCTTCTGTCAAACTGTCATAACTTTGTCTATGAATGTTACGGGTTTAAATACTTTTAAAATTAAAAAGATTTGCAGGTTCAAATAGAGGCCAGTGATTTAAGGTCTGTCTTGTTCCATCATGCGTTGGCACAAAATCCTTTCATACGTATTTTATGTGAGATGTTGACATGTGATAGATTGTACCTGTGTGTTTTCACCTGGATCCTGACATGTCCCTTGATTGTCCTATGGCTGCATCACTGGTTG
Organism: Balaenoptera borealis; assembly: GCF_965194805.1. Taxonomy (NCBI): domain Eukaryota; kingdom Metazoa; phylum Chordata; class Mammalia; order Artiodactyla; family Balaenopteridae; genus Balaenoptera; species Balaenoptera borealis. The sequence continues at coordinate 114,664,421 of NC_138874.1, forward strand.
GAGTTTGGTTTTGCTCGTAAACAAAGTCTCTCATTTCTTCTTCTCCAGTGGGACTAAGTTGCATGATAAGTCCTTAGGTTTCTGCTTCCTCCAATACATCCATCCGTCCACAGCGCTGGTGGGAAGTGCTGGGGAGACCGAGGACGAGCAGGTAAGACACAGCACCTGCTCTTCCCCCGTGAGACTGTTCATTCTATTGGGGAAGAAACAGAGAGAGCCAAAAGCTCTCCCAAAGTCGCACAGCTCCTCGTGGCATGCTTTGCCCTTTGCACAATGCCAAATGATGATGCAAACGGGCCAAGGGTAGCAGTCGACCCCCAGAGACGAGTCCCGCCTGTAGGATTGATACTGGAAAGTCACTCCACCCAGAGGCTGACACTGACCACTCTGGCTTCTGGGGTCATGGCTACCTTTCTTCAGCAAGTCAGCCTGGTTGTGACAAAGCACAGACAGAGGGGCATATGCTTTTGAGCCGGGCAGCGAGACCACTGCACCAGCGCTCTCTCAGCAGATCACGGGCTGCCCTGAGCCTCTGAGCAGCTCCTGGGAAATGCTGGAAGCATCATGCTCTGTATGGGGGATGGCTTTGTTCCGGGCAGCCCATGAGGAGTCGGGGCCTCTGGATCTAAGGGCGCCCGACTGTAAGTCCAAAGCCAAATGCAAGGGAAAAAATACAATAGCAAAGGATTCCAAGAAAAGTAATCCTTCCAGAGGAACCTGCAGGAAAATCACTTCACAGGGGCTCTGGGTGGACATGGGGCTTGGGGCTCCCCACCATCCACGCCCTTCCCAGCAGCACCCAGATTTCCTTTAGAAGCATTGCTTCCTCCCTCCCAGAAATCTGAAAATACGGGCTCTGGAGTTTTCTCCTGAGAGCAGAGGTGTCTCCATCATGTCGGAGGCCCCTGCTGGGAGAACGCCCTGGGCTTCTTGTGTTCTAGGTTTTGGAGGAGACTGGCTTATCCTCCAGCCTTCCCACCAGTTCCCTGGGGCCCCCAGGTCCTGCCAGGAAATTCCCTTTTCGCTTTCAGGGACCAGAGCTGTTTTTCTCTCACTTTCAACCAAAGAAGCCGTACCCTCTGTGGCTGCCCTGGCATCTTTCTCCACCGTAAGCTTCCTGGCAAGATGGCAGCCTGGCATCCTTTGCGTCTGAACTTCACACAGGGAATGGAGACCTCCTGCTTCTCCTGGCTCTGCTGCCTAAAACCTGACCCATGCCCTCTGCAGAGCCCACGTCTCAAGGCATCCACTAAGGAGGGAGCACCAAGTCCCTAAACCTCCCTCCCAACAGCTGCTGGGAGCCCCACCAGGCCTACAGCCACAGTGAGTCTATTTCGGATTGCAGGTTCAAGGCCCCTTCCCACTGCTTCTGCCGGTATGCCCTTTGCTAGCAGGATATGGGGTTTCCTTGCCTGGCAGATCAATATTCTCCTCTAACTGCCAGTGGCCCCTCCGCCCGGGATCCTCCCGGGACTTGGCCACCAGGAAGTTGTTCTCATGGCTTCGCTTTCTGACCCGCCTCCTTCAGTGGGCGCATGCCTTCCTTCTCATGGAAGGAGAGTAAAGCCCCTGAGGATTGGAGCCCGGACCACCATCTGATCAGCGGAGGGCTCCAGCATGGGGAGGGGGCCCACCCCAGGCACCACCCATGCCCACCCAGCCACCAGCTCAGCTCTGCAGCCCAGGGTGGGAGTGGAGTCTGGGCTCTAACACCATGGTCTCTGCAGGAGGCCCAGCAGGAAGCCGGCGAGCAGCTAAACCAGGACAAAATGTTTAGCTGTGTTTTAAAAGACTAATCTCTGCTCACACCCCACAGACTCTGTTCCTCCTCCCAAGGCTTCATTAACTATTAATCCAGCTCACGGGCAGGGGAAAGGGAACACTTCTCTTCTGTAAAAAAGGAAGAAAAAAATCATAGCATGGCAGAGTTTTGAAATAAAAAATGTTAGGAAGACATAAATATTGTCAAACCTATTTAGAAGTTCACCAGAACATAGATGCACAGGTACGTGTGTTCATGTGTCCACATGTACAGGTGTGGGTCCCGGAAGGCAGTGGGTGCTGGGAATAGTCATGAACCCAAAATGTTCACAAACGTTGCTAAGGAATCCTTTGATTTGGTATTGAGTTAATATTGGGTGAACCTGAGAAGGCAGGGAGATGTACCTGTTGGGTTTACCTGGGATTATGTTCAACTTATAATGGCTGATGTAACAATTTCATGCCCTAATATTTAATGAAAAAAACCCATGCTTTTCTCAGGAGTGATGTAACATATCTTATTGTTCATTGACTAGATCAAATGAGGGGCTAATAAATAGATGGCATTAGCCAAGGTGAAAGGTGGTTCGATACAACCAGGTGTCTTCAGAATTTAGGTAAATAAAGGTGTTAATCCAAGTCCCAAGGTACAGATGATATTCAAATAGAGGGCTATTAAGTATATCCACTTAATACAAGAAACAGGTAGACTTGAAATCCCTGTGTTACTCACATCTCAACATCTTCAGGGGTAAAAGGCTGCATCTCTCCTAATCCTGGAGGCCTGGAGAGTTGTTTGCCCGGGGAGTTTCCCCGTCACCCAGAAGGGATTCCTTCTTTTGAGAACAGAATTCCTCGTTCTTGCAGGATCTATTCCATGGGGTGCCAGCAGAGCTAACCCTTTCCCCACCAGCACAGGCAGGGACCCTGACAGGCCCAGGACATCAGAGCACCATGTCCCCCACCCTTATAACTGTTCCTATGATTAGTCGTGGTACCCAAGCCACGCCGGCCAGAGCTGTCGCTAAGATGTTAGCTCTCCTCTCTCCAAAACTACTGGTCCTTGACCATGGTGTGAATGGCCATATTTTCTGTTAAATTGGGGGGTGGGGGGGAATGAAGCCAAACAGAAGAACACAGAACCCAGAGATGAAAAAGACAGACAAGGTAGATCTCCAAGGACATAGGCTCAACTCTGATCCAGCCAAATTACTTGACCAATCCTGTTGAGTTCCTACTTTCCTGTAGGGAGTTGCAACACGGGATTCGGTCACTTGCAACCAAAAGGATCTTGGCCAAATGCTGTCCTTTGTGAGTGGTCTGTCTCTCGCTTCAGCTTCTTTTGCAATTCCACAAACTTCAGTGACCCCAATAGTTAATGCACCTGCCTTTTTTTAATCCCCAGCTCGATTTACAGCAATAACCACCAAGAAACACAAGTATACTTCTTTCTTAAGCAAAGTGGGGAGAAGCTTAACTGTAAATAACAAAGGGTGTTGGCTTTCATGACAGTTTATCAAATTTATGTTCTTGAAAAATTGAAAAGTAAACTACATCTTAGCAGAACAAGCACTAACTGTGAGTTGAGGCTGATTTAAGCCGAGAACTTGTGCAAAATTGAATTTCAAGAGGGTGTGTTAGGAGGCCAGCATTTGCTCTCTGGTGATGGGGACACAATTGAACCAGAGGGTCCAAATTGGGGGAACTGGCAGGATATTGATGGCAGAACTTGCCCCAGGTCTTAGAGCACATTATATTCCCAGAACTATGCCCCAAGCAGCACGGTGAGCAGCCGCAGTGAAGCAAAGAATGTGACACGAGGGAGAAATTGTCAGAGGTCATCCCCAACTGAAGACAGAAGACCCTGTGTTATGGTTTGTCCTTCTGCAGCTGCTGTAGGAAGGATGTCGCAGAGAAGGAAAGATATAGGGGAGGGAAAGCGAAAAGAATCAGAGTTTGGGCGTCAGATGAAGAACACAGATCAGTGAGGTTTATCCTAAACCTTCCCCCAAACACACAGAGATTCCCCCAGAGCTGCTGGCTACTCAGCGTTCACAAGTCAAAGGTGGACAGAGAAGCGGGTGCCTGCCAACCCAATGCTTGATTCAACAACTAATTCAAAACCAGGAAACAGCTGGCTGAAGCTGCAGAAGCAAATAACACCTTATTGATCGAAGTGCTGGGCAAGAGACTGGAACCAGGCGAGAGCTTTACAAGGAAACTCGTGTAAGTGACTAAATCACTTGTGCCGAACGGGACTCCTGACTGAGGTTGTTAGAGGTCCACGCGAGGTTCGTTTCTACCCGGTGGAACTGATTTTCCCTTCTGAGAAAATTAAAGTGGGGCACCACAGAGAAGCAGACCAGAAGGTTTGAGGGAAGTTTTTGAGTGTGTGACACATGTTATGAACATGGCTGTGCCATCAGGAGCTTGGACCTGGGAGTCAGGGTCTGAGGAAGGAGAACAGTACACGAGGCTGAGAGGGGGCAAACACACAAGTTATTTTCAGTAGACGTCTTTTGACTACACACTTATTTTAGAAGAACTTTATATCCTTCATGGGTGTGAAGAAATTGTGAGAGCAGCATTTTTTGAAATTTTTTTATTGAAGTATAGTTGATTTACAATGTTGTGTTAATTTCTGCCGTACATCAAAGTGACTCGGTTGTACATATATATACATTCTTTTTAATATTCTTTTCCATTATGGTTTATCCCAAAATATTGAATATAGTTCCCTGTGCTATCCAGTAGGACCTTGTTGTTTATTTTTAACTTTTCTGAATAAATCGTTCCTATTTCTATGAAAAAAAAATCCCTTAACACACACACACACATGCATGCATGCATATACAAGCACATACACACACACACATGCATGCATACACAAGCACACACATGCACGCATACACAGGCACATACACACCTTCTGTTTGCACCTGGGCTTCTTCTTCGTTTGCGTTCAGCTTTCTTTTCTTCCGGTTAAATAACCCCAGTGGCTTTCGCCTCATCTGGGCCCCGCTGTCCAACTGCATCCTCAGTGTCACTGCAGCCCCTCCACCTGCCGCTCCGAGTCTGTCCCTCCTGCATTCCCTGATGCCCTGGTCTAAACGCGGTACCACGTCGGGGCCTGATGCGTGCTCTGCAGCTGCATGGGGACCAGTGTTCCTGCTTCCTTACCCCCAGGTTTATTGACAGCTGGCGGCTTGTGCTCAGATTCCAGCCACACCGTGGCCCCTCTAAAGCGTGGGCAGCCGCTGCAGTGACCAGGGATTGGCATCCCTGACCTCACTCTCCATGCCAGACACCCTAGATGGGGCAGAATCCTGCCCCTGAAATGAGAAAAGGTCCACATCTCCTGCTCTAGGTCTTTCTCTCTGTCCCTGACCTCCCTGAAAATGGTGCATCAGAACTGGTCTCTCCTCCACGCATCACCCGGAGTCCAAGTGTGCACACCTCAGATGCTATTGAACACGCGTGTGCTTGGGAGGCAATGACATGCAGCCCACAGTCACTCCCACGGCTGCGACTCACCCCCCAGAAGAAACCTCCCAGGGGGCCCCAGAGTCCCCTCCGACTTTTCTCCTAGACGTGTGACATGTTCATGTACAGCCTTCATCTGCACTTGATTTTTTTGTGTTAGGTGATAGGTTCTGAGATTTAGTAAAAGCCCCAAAATTGATGGGAAGGACTTCTGTTGGCTGATAAGAGAGATTTTAAAGGAGTTTTAAAGGAGTCCTTTTCATCCAAGTTACTTCTGCAAACATCCTTGAGAAACAAACCAATGCCTTTGAACGGAGCCAGCCACAATTCCTTCCAAATTTCCTGGAAACCAATATGCACACAATTAAGTGGTAAACCCTATCCAAGAGGGTTTAGGTGTGGGGTCCTCAAGCAGACACAGCGACCTCTTAGGTGACTGTGACCATGGCCCGTTTTGGCGTGGAAATCTGTGCACGGCTCCCTCTATGTGGCCCAGACACCAATCACAGAGGCCCCGGGCTGTCAACCTCGATGCCACCCAGCCGTAGCTTGGTACCTTTTCTCCACTGGGTGGGCCCAGGCTCCTCCAATCCACTTCATCTGGTCCTGATATGTCAGCCCCAGATGCAAGCTAAATAAAGACAGATTCCTGATGAAATAAAAAATGGTGTCAGCACTCACACAGAGCTTAAATTCAGGCTTTTCAGGAAATGTTAAAGATGAATGAGTTAAGGTATTCCCAGCAATCTTGGGCACGTCATCGATCATATGGAAAGCTTTTAAAATGAAGTTACAAATATCTTAAGATGAGAGAATAAAAACCGTACTAGTTCGAGACATTGTTTTTGAAACTTTAAAAGCTTATCACATTAGCCAAAAATACAGCCCTTCACTTGACAGCCTTCAACGGGTAGAATTGAGGGCATGGGCTGCTGCTTCTTACTTTTCTGTACTTTGAGAATTTTCTGTGAGAAGCCTGAATTTTCTTTGTAAGCAGAAAAAAAATTAAAATAAACTGCAAATCTGTCATAAATTATAAAATACTAAGGAAGCTAAGACTCACGCAACTTGGAAGAACACTTCTAGCAATACTTAGGTGATGATATATACCCAGGACGTGATTTCTAGGTTAACAGTTATTTTATTTGCTTACAAATGGGTAAAGTCTAGGGAAAGAACGTTTCTCTCTAAATATTGCACTTGCCATGGAGATGCAATAGCGATCTCTCTAGAAAGCATGTTTCTCGTGTCGTTTTAGCGTGTAATTGCTCCATATTTAAAATGTTGACTGAAATCGCTGAGGGTAGTGTTTAAAATGCATTCAACTGACACCTCGTCCTTGTGAAAACTAGGGATTTGTCTCTGTCCTCTGAGGAAGCTCATGATGAGGAAAACCCAAGGAGTAATGAAGAAGGATGACATCCCAAAATGAATCCAGCTTCTTCCCATCAATTAAATAGACTGGATACTAGATATCTTGTTTGATACAGAAATAAAAAAGAATATGTAACTCGAAACGCATGCTGTCCTGTACACAACTGTGCCTTGCAATGACATGCTTTCATCAGAAAAGTCGATGGAGTATTTCAGCAGTTAAAAGCATGTCTTTTCTCAGCCCTGGAGGTCTGTGGCTGGTAGAATGCTGCTGAGACAAGATTGCCGCCCTCCTGGCTGATGGGCCTCAGAGAGCTTTGATTGGTCGGCACAGGTGAAATATTATTTCAGATCCCCAATGACATCCTGGTGACATCGCCGGCAACACTCTTCTGATGCAGTGGTCTTAGCAATTCTCATACAATTCATGGGGTAAGCCAACAGACCCCATGAAGACATCTAGTCTGGAGAGTCCATCATGACAACCTCAATATGCTCCAATGGGGTTCACTATTATTCCCACAGAATAGTAATGTCTGAAATGAAATGAACAAAACATTATAATTAGGGCAACTTCCCAGTCTGAGGAAAATACTTAAGGTGCTACAACTGCTGACGAGGCTCCTGAACAGTCTCCCTCGGACACGGGCCTCCAGGGGCAGCGGATAAGGCAGGGTCCCTCCAGAACCCCATCAGCTGGGCTCCTGGACACCCTTCCGGCTCCTGCCCCAGCCTGGCGCACCACATTCAGGGAGAGCCACGTTCCCGAGGATGCCAGGACTGGAGCCCCAGAGGAGCTGGGGCCACAGGTGGAGGCCAGGGACACCGGGAAGTAGAAATGAGAGAGAAGGAGGAACCTGGGTGGTCTGGCCACCCTTTGAGGATGAAGAGTCTAGAAGCTCCTGGATTCTTGAGAAAGCCTAGTGCTTACAGAAGAACTATTTGGGTTTTTTTCCCTTTCTTTTTCATTTGTTTCTCCTTTAAATCTTACACTGAAAAATAATATTCTAGGGAACCCATGGGTCAAATATGTCACATGCCCTTTTCTGTGGATTGGTAAGAATTTGCCTCAAAGAGGCAGAATTGAAATTCATTCATTTTAAACCTATCTTCTCTTTATAGAGGACAGTCAAGTACCAATGCCTAAAATCATCAGTACTGCGCAACTCTTAATGGTGTGGCGACACGTGATAATGGGCACTTAACACTTGGCCTGAATCCCGTTCATATATGGTGATGGAAGTTACTCGGGGCCTGAGCCTGAGCAGGACAGGCTTACTGGCCAAGCACTGACATCAGAAGCAACTGTGTGAGGCCATTTCCTTGTGTGCAATTCACACTTGTCATCACCACGGCCGGCCACACTGGACATCCAGGCAAGGACTTCTCTTAAGGTCACCTCATTAGTCAAAAGTCCATTGGAGCTTCCAGAGGAAGGGAGCATGTAGGATGCAGCAAACTCCTGGGAAGACCATGGGGAGTAGCTATTTATTTGCAGATGAAAACTTTTTCAGTTCAGAAGCAAACTAGAGGCAGGGGAGAATCATTTTAAATAGCTCAGTCACACAAAGTCATCTGAAAGGGAAAAGTGGGCCAATCCACAGGGCACGGAAGCTGAACTCCAGTGAATGTGTACAATTTCCCAACTTAGGGATTTCTAGCACGAAAGGGTAGGCACGTTCCATCTCTGGAAGTTTAAATTCATGTGGCACGATTTGTCAAAATTGAAAGGAAATCACTGGCCATGCTCCCTGAGACAACCTCTTCCCGATGATGAACACGGTGCCCATATGAGGCTTAAAGGAAGGGGAGGCTCCCCTCCCTGGAAAATGCCAGAAGCAGAGGGGAACCCATTCCATGTCAACCAAGGAACAAGTCATGGGAGACCAATTTGATTACACTTCCCTGATAGAATTTCAAGAACCGCCAATTCTGAGTGCAATACACATCTTCTAGTAAAAGTTTAACAAAGCATTTGACAATACGATCTATTAGATTGCAGAACAGACTTCCAAAAGAAGTTGTGGGAGTGATCTCTCTGGGGACCTTTCAAATAAAACAAGACAAGCCATTCGACAAAGCATGTTGCAGAGAACAATTTTTTTTTTTCACTAGGTTCCTTGATTTAACTGGGCCACTTAATATTTTGGGGGTGAAAATACGATAAGCACCATTGAAACCAGTCCTCTTTCCAGAGGAAAACATCATCAGAAACATGGGTTTGTTGGTACACTTTTCGGTTTTTATCCCTTGATTACACATAAGAAAAGCGGGCTCTTCTCAGATGACCCCACTTCCCTGAGATAATGAGAACCCGAGCCCACCAGCCATGACCACAGAAGGCAGAGGAAGGAACTCACCAACGCTGGCCGAGGCCACAGGCTTCTCCACCAGCAACCAAGGGGTCCAGCAGTGGGATCCCACACACCGTGCCTTCCACCTGCTGCTCCACAGCCAACCCAGCAAGAATGTTAGCATCCCAGGATGCCCTCTCCCGAAAAATAAAACAGAATTGTCACTGTAGCTTGACAATTCACACAACAGGCACACAACGTGGTCTGAAGCCCCTTAAACCCCCCTATGTCCACTATGATAAGATATATAACAGGACATCATTTTCTATCATTCTTTCCTTTAACCAGCCGTACAAATATTTATAAGCAAGAAAACTCCAAAACCGTGTTTGTCTAAGATACAAATACTAATTGCTTCCCTAGTCGCACTCTACTACTTTTGAGGAGGAAAAAAATGGTTTTTTTTAAAACCTTGCTACAAAATATATGCAGAATTTGTTTTCCAATGAACGCATAATAAGGCTACCTCTTAAGTCAAGATATGTAAAAAATTGCCCTTTTCACAGCTGATAAAATACAAATTAATCCTTAGAGGATTTAACATGTGCCTATATACTACTTTCAAGTCTGAACGCACCATGGCAATTAATATGGCTTCCGTTAGCCTGTGAGGAAATCAGTAACTTTACCTTTGAAACTAGAAATAAATGCAAAGTTGACCCTGTTTTAAATGCCTCCTACCTGTGTGTGTGCAGGAGCCCGGGTTTGCTTGCAAACGTGCTACTAGAAGTGTGATTGGATGCCCTTCAGAAGGTCACAATTGCCACAGTCCCTCTGTAGTCGTAGCATTGCGTCCAGGATCAATTTGAGTTCCAAAAGCTTTAAATCGCAGTGTCTTCAGGGTATGAAATAATGTTGTTTGTATGCAACTGCAAGTTCAGTTTATTATGAGAAATGCAAACATTTTAAAAATTAAAGAAACATTTTTCTTTGTGTTTACAGTTCTTTGTGTTAGTTTAACCCCCGCACTTAACCTCCACAGTTCAGTTTATAAACTCTCCTTTCATTTGTTTTTGCATGCATGCAGACTTAACCCTTGGTTACCCAGCTCTTTTTTTTGAGTACCAGTAAATGAAGGCTTTTGAGAGCAAATGTGCATTTCTCCGGAAGTGTGTAGTTGGTAGGCTACAGAACTATGTAATTACATTTGCAGAAATTTGATTATTCCTTACTTTTAACCCACCATTCTTAGAAAGCCACTCAGGTCTCTTTTTAACCTTCATTTATTTAGCATACGTATTTCAGTTTTCTAAATTGGATTCAGGGCATCTGAGGCCATAACAACTTATAACCTAAGCCAGACTGAAGTTGAAATCTGTGTCGTAATTTCATCCAATCACATTTCTCTTTGTTGATACCTAGCATTTTCCAAAATGAGCTTCACATTTTTTTCTTTCATCTTGGACTCAAAATTTTAGTCTACAACTAAAAGGGTCATTTCATTTTCTTCTTCAAAAATAAACCCTTCTAATTATCACAGTGCTTATTCTTTAAGTGCCTGGTAATCGGGCAGGTTTGACTCACATTTTTTAAGGCTAGGATGTCTGTTGATACTCTGCTTTTGTGTATTCATCAGCAAAAGTCTATAGAATTTCCTGTAATGGTCTTGGTTTATTTACAGTTTCGCCGTCATATTTGTTTAGGCTAAAAGAACGCCTCTGCGGAGTTAAGGCGAGCAGCCCTCTTTGCTCTGAGAATTATGTCACCTCTTCTGTCCCATTTCAGCCCATGGAGCTCTTTTGACAGACAGCATGAACAAATCTGCATAAGGAAAAGTAAGTGACAGCTGGGGTCAGACTCTCTCTGTTTAATGACACTGCCAGTTACACATTTTGAATTGTTTAAATATGAGTCTACCGCTTCCACAATCATCATTTCACTGGTTCCACTTTTCATACCCAACAGCCAGGAAACTGACACGTAATTACACACTTGCTGATGGTATCGCCGGTGCCGATAATTAAAACTGCCACCCGAGGATTGCGATTGCTAGTCTACAGCTGGGATGTTGTCAGGAGACAACAACCGCAGCAGCTTTTAACGCCGTCTCCTTACAGGTGGACCTCTGGTCCCGGCGCTGGAGGAACCGGCCGGCCTCCGCACATCATTTGCAACGTCTCACACAAATGAAGAAAATCTATTAACAATCCAGTAAGTGGAATACAAACGCGATGACCCAAGGGTTAAATTGTCTGCTTGGACTCAGGAGTTGGATCTGTTAGGTATTGTTCTTTTTTTCCCCTCTTGTGGCTGTATTTACCGAAAAGATCACCAAATGGTCTCCCGCCTCTGAGTACAGCTTCAAGTTTTCACCTGTGAAGTTGGAGAGGATGCAAAGACGGTATAGCTTGGCTAACTGCTTGAATCCATGGCTGGATCCAAATTTAAAAAATAGGGGCGACTCTGGAAAAAAAAAAAACAAAAACTTTAAACCCTTACAAGTTCTTAACTAAAGCTAGGTTTAATTTCTTGGGAGGAAATGAGATTGAGACAGAAAGAGACTGAGGGTGGGGACATTCAAACTGCTTGGGGGGTTGAGTGTAATCCCACTTCTGCCCAAGAATGTGGTCCTGCTGGCGGCATAACATCTGGTGACTTCTGACATCCAAGTTTCTCCTCCATCCGTGCAAGGACAGACAGAGGGGGCAGAAGTGTGAAGAGTTGCTAAAATAATCTAAATAGGGCAGGCAGGGAATGCAAAAAAGACAAGAGCCATCATGAGTAGACACGAGCTGTGGATTTATGAATGTTAAACATTAAAATATTAGAAAGAAGTAACTGGAAAAGTTAAAGCTGCCACAGACAAGTGATAATCCAAATTTTAATAGGCCCCGACAGCATGAGAGAGAGAGAGGCAGCTTTGCCTGGAATGAACTATATTTATTCAATTCAAAAATGAGCAATTTATTCATTTTATTAGGCCCAAACCTTATCACATGGGTCCGTGTGTCTTTCATGGACTGCCTGCCTTTCAAAATAACCTCCCAGCACATCTGCCCTGGGAAAATGAAGACAAGACCACTACCTGCTCCCTGAGCTGAGCTCGGGGGGAAGAGTCACACGGCAGAATTAAAGCTACTTGTGCAGAAGGAAAGGTTCTCCTCACACCCTCCTCTAGGCCCACCTGCCATCCTGGTTTTCTGGACTGAGGCGTCTCAAGGACTTAGGACATTCATGCTAAAACCAGAAAGTCCCAGACCACCCAGAACGAGTTGGTCAGCTGCCTACACCTCTCCATTACGTCAAAGAGAAAGTCTGATTGATTTTTTTTTTTTTTTTAACCTTTTCAAACCCTACTGCAGAATCACCGAATCACATATTTGGGGCTAATCGGGCTAGAGCTGGACGCCTTTATCCCAGAAGTAACAGGCATGTGCTGGGCTGGTCTGAGCACCAAGCATATTCTAAAAGCTCCCATTTCAATCTATTGTAATTTAAAATATCTTAACATTAATACCAGGAGGATAAATTATGCAATAGAAAACAAAATTGCATGAACTTTTAAGAGGAAACACAGGTTTTCAGAGGGTGTTTGCTCTTTGGGCTGGATGGACAGCCAGGGTTCAGCTCACACCTGGAGCGTATTTCTGTTTGCATTTGAGCAGTGCGATCCAGTCTACTTCCCTGTCCCCCTTTCAGGCCACAGAGAACGACGTGCCCAGGGACACCTCACAACTCCTCTCCTAAGATCCAACCTTCCTCCCTGTGTCTTCCCCTCCGGAGTCCGAAGGGATTCTGCTGGAAGGCAGCAAGCGTGCCCAGGGCAGGCGAGCCTCAGCCTTTCCCTGCTCTGTGGTCACCAGGAGTCCTGGTGGTTCTTATCTATAAACAGTGATAACATCGGCTTTCGCAGCCTGCCGTGAAGATTAACGTGATCTAACAAATGTGAAGTACGTGGTCATGCTTCCCACCTATCAGGTGATCTGCTGACGGTTTCGTGGTTGAAGAGGAAAAGTGATGAAACTATTTCATACACACCACTTCACAAATTTACAATTTATATTGATGATGATTGACTCAGAAATCTCCTTAAGTTCTTACTAATTGGTGTTTTCTTAAAGTGCGTGCCCTAGAAGAATCTCACTGGTCAGTTCTCAGGTAATATTCAGGAAACAGTGCCACACACCTTGCCTAGAACGTTTTCAAAATATCTGTGCGTCGTTTACATTTATCACATGGATATTTATTGCTACAATTATGCTGTGTTGTCTCCCCAACACCCAAAATGTATCAATGACCCAAAAGTTCAAATTTTTAAATAATTTTAATCATTAATAATTATGTGTTAATATTTACTAAATATAAAGTAAATTTATTATATTTTTAAAATAAAGAGTAGTTTTAATATTTATCACTGTTTAAACTTTTAATACAAAACTAATAATCTAGCTATTCCAGCACAGTGATTGTTAACAATGAACAGACTTCAACACAAGCATACGTTATAAAAAGTGAATCTGCAACAGAGGATTTCTATCAAGCATCCAAAATAGTCAAGAGCTATTAGGAAGTAAGATGAGAATTAACTGAAAATTGACTTTTATTGACCTGCCAATCTGTGCATCACTAGATCCAGTGTCTTTGATAAAACAATCGCAATTAGTGGCATGAAGGCATCAGAGGGTGAAAAGAGACCAAAACTGCAGAAACAGCATTCAAGATCAGAGCTTTCCTTGCAGAAATAGGTCAAGTCACACTTACTGAGAAATGTGTAAATCTGTCCACTAGTTAGATATTATGGTCAGTAAATGAGAAGAAGCAATGGGCGAAGTTCCTCAGTGACGTCACTCTGGGATGTCACTGATATTAATGGCGGTTATCCTCACCTGTGTGCTCTCACAGGTGTCTTGCTGCACGGTTGGGCAAAGCCCGCTCGTATGCAGAGCTCAAACCAACTCTGCATCCGTGTGAGAGGCACACTGGACAGCACAGTTCCCCAGAACACACAATGGACAACTCAGAGCCAGCAGGGACATCTTAAGAACTCCTGCTGCAAGAGAAGAGATTTTACATTTATTCCATAATTACCTGCTGAGCAGTGATACAGACCAGAGGAGGCGTGTGGAAGCCCGCTCTGCTGGGGCAGACAAGAGGTCGCATCTGAAGCCTGATTTACACACACTGTTCACTCTTGGGGAATTGGGGGCCTCTGGTCTTGACTCCAGCTTGAAGAAAATAATAAAAATCGTGCATATTATCAAGTCACAGAAGCAAACTATGTGTGTTATGCAAAGAAAAGGACAGCAGAGTTCTGTTCTCCCACATTATGAGACAGTAAGTTCTTCATGTGAGTTTTTGAAATAAAAAAACCTTTTCTTTGTGATACTAAAATGCCATTAAAAAACACTGTCTGCTTTGAAAAGGCTTACTGAAATGACCTAACAGAGGGATATACTGAGTATTTTGAATAGCTAGCGCAAGCTTATCACTTTAGGACTAAAATTCCACATGTTAACACTGAAAAAAAAAAAAAAAGGTTAAAATTTCTCAGTAAGACCAAACTGAAGAGTAAACAGCTTATTTGTCAGAAGTTTGAGTCTTTCCGAACACTTGATGCTTTTTTTGCACTATGAGCAAAAGAAATTAATGCTATATTTTAGGAGGCATATTTTAAAACCACATGTAAATATAGAAACAACATGACAAAATACTTTTCAGATCCAAAAGCAACCAAATTCTGGGTTTCACCACTATTTTCCCCAAACTGGAGCATTCAATCTTCTGCAGGAATACCTCGGAGGCACTGTGGGTTTGGTTCCAGACCAGCACAATAAAGCAAATATTGCAATAAAATAAGTCACACAAATTTTTGGTTTCCCACTACTATACTGTAGTGTATTAAGTGTGCAATAGCCTTATGTCTAAAAAAACAATGGACATACTTTCATTTTAAAATAATGCTGTTGGGAAAATGGCGCCAGTGGACTTGATCAATGCAGGGTTGCTACAATCTTCAATTTGTAAAAGCACAGTATCTGCAAAGTGCAAAAATGTGAAGCGCAATAAAACGAGGTATGGCTGGACTTAAGAGTGATGCAGGCTCAGGGACCCAGCGTCTAGGGAACCCAGGAGTCCTCAGTGAGAAAAAGTCACCTGTCTCCAACGGTTGGTCGGCTCCACACTCCACCTGATGAGCAGACCTGTGACCAAGGTCATGGAAGTTCCTGACGTCACTGGTCTATGTTACACTTGGAATCCCCGCCAGGAGCGATGCACAACTCATTCCCAACAAAAGAAATTGTAGGTTAAGATTTTCTGATTCAGAATGTAAAAGGCTGAGAAAAGAAACTGTCTGAAGGTTCACCTACTGAAGGCTTAGCTCTCTTTGCTACATATTAGGCATCTTTGTTAATACCACTGCCCTCACTGATGTGTACATAGGAAGTGTCCTTGCTGAAAGAAAACATAATGTTTTATGAATTAAATTGGGATGCATTATTTTCTTTAACCAAAACTCCAGCCCCTTTGCTCTATACATGGAATTGGGATGATTCTGTGCACTGGAAATCTGGGCACTTCTGAGCCTTAAACAATCAAACAGCAAAGACGGGCCCCAGTGCCCACATTTAGGTCACTCTGAGATGCGGCTGAGCAAAAACTACACATGTGACTGTGCATTTGTGAATTTTATGGGCCTTTTCTTTTTGAATCTGGCAGTCAAAGTAGCCATCCAGCCAACTCGAAGATCTCCAGGGAAAAGAGATGCATGTGCATAAGCACAGAGAGTCAGAATAAAGCCGTTAACATCTGGGTTTGATGCGCTGTGGGCCCGCTCTCTATTTTGCCATGCCGAGCTCTCCCAGCTCTGGGTGCCATCAAGAAGCAGGCGTTCTGGCCTCTGAGATGCATGGTGCCCCAAGGTTGGCTTTGGGACAGGTCGGCCCCAAATAGAGACCTCGCATGCGAACAATCAAGAACAACAATAACAAACAAAGAACAACAAACAGGCCATCCCCTGTAGGAAAGCAGGCGATGAGAAAAGGGGAAGACGTGAGGCCTTTACACTCACACCCGCCCTGTGATCAAGCTGTGAATCCAGGGCGTTCCCTCCTGCCGGAATGCGAGGGGAAGAGCGAAGGGTCAAAAATGGACCACCAGCCCTAAGCTCCTAGAGGCTTCGTTTTTCTAAAATTGTGAGTGTGTGGGGGGGGGGGTCCCTGGCCAGGGGTCAGGTGGGCCCAGCTGTGTGGCTCCTTGCCCAGGCCCTCTAAGGGACTCTCCTGTCGGCATTAGCGTCTCTTTCCACGCTATCCTGGTGCCACCCAACCTTCCAGCGGGCAGGCGGTCACACAGAGGCAGGGACGGGAAAGCTGGGGGATGGAAAGAAGGAAGGCTCAGAGTCCAAATGCATGCCTATTGCCAGCAAGGGACTCAGGGCACAAGACAGCTGGGGCCCTGGGCCATGGGCCTGGTGTCGGGCCAAGGGCTCAGACTGGGACAGAGAGGGGCAACGGGACAGGGGCAGCTGAAGTCCTGGAGGGGGAGCCGGCCGTGTGCTGCCAGGGACCCCACTGCCCAGGGCCTGACGTGCCTCCCAGCTCGGGGTCACTGGACGGGGAAGGAACAGCCCCCTGAGAGCTGCTTATCCAGCCAGGACCCCAGTCCTCTCCAGATGCCCCGTGTCGGCCAGCCTGGTGACGAGCAGCAGCCCCATTAGAAGTCCCCTAGCCGACTTCTCCCCAGATGGCACTTCCGAGCAGCATTTCTACA
Source organism: Balaenoptera borealis (assembly GCF_965194805.1). Lineage (NCBI taxonomy): Eukaryota > Metazoa > Chordata > Mammalia > Artiodactyla > Balaenopteridae > Balaenoptera > Balaenoptera borealis. Next base: position 114,681,103 of record NC_138874.1, read on the forward strand.
CTGTCCATATGAAATCAGGTGGTGCCCTCCAGAACCAGACATTCCAGAACAGCAGGGATACTTCCTCAGAAGGAACTTATTTTAATTATATTTAACACGATGACTGCAGCGGCCACTGTGTGGGGAAAAGACAGTCCACCCTATTTACCAATGGGAGACGCAAGTCAGAAGCTGACGGAGGATGGTACTTCCGAGGGTCTGTCTCTGAGGGCCAGGGTTTCTTCACTTGAGTAATCTTTTCCTTCCCCTCAAATAAACTCCATAAAGATCCTCTTTAAAAGTATACGGTGCACACACAGCCCCAGCGTCCTGAGAACATTGGTAGCACTGCCACCACCACGAATGACACACCTCACACTTGCAGACAGCTCAGGATGACGTGTCCTGCCTCTTACAGTTGCCCTGCCTCTCTCCACCATCACCCCTATTTTGCAGAAGGACAGAGGGAGCCAAGGGGCAAAGGTAGGCAGCTCTCAGGGAGGAGCTCAGAAGAGCAGGCCCTGCGAAGACGCCCCTGTCGGAGATCTGGGCTTTCTCCCGAAGCAACCTTGACTCCATCTGAGTAGATTACTGAGATTCCTAGAGCGGGAGATACAGAGATGGAGAAACACAGAGATCTGTACAGAGCAGGGTTTGTGAAGGTTCTGTTCTCTGTGAAATAACAGCTCCTTGTGGTCCAAGCAACTTAGCAGCTGTTCAGAGTGAACGCGGCACACAGTGCGGGGAGAGGGCACTGAATTCTAGAGAAAGAAACTCCATTTGGATCAGTTGGCTCCGAAGTGGCTGGTCGGCCTGCCCAGCCCAGAGTGAAATAGAAATCAGGATTGAAGCAGTCAACACTTTCCCTCCATCACATGAACAGACAGACCCACTGTCCACAAATACTGGGGCCCCTGCAGGTTCAGGCTTGGGCTGGAGAGAAAGTCACTGTCTACAGACTCTGTTTCCCCCTGTGGCCTGTGCCCCCTGCCCTGACCCACTGGGAGAAGGCCACCCGACCCCACCTTCCCGATCTCAGGGCCCAGGAGCCAGGCTGGGTTGGGGGCTGATTCGGTGACATGCAAGCCTTGCCAGCCTCCTCCTCCCTCCCTGACCCACCTCCTGGCCCATGGAAAAGTTCCAGAGCTCATTCATACTATGATGCAAATAGCTTATATCTTCCCAAATGCATTTACATTTTGGAGGGTAGCAAAGTTTTAAGCTAAAGACGTATGTCCCTAAAAATCAGGGAAAGAGTCAGACTTTCCTTCATTTCACCTATATTCAGCCCAAAGGTTCCCAATATTCCCTGAAGAAGTGATACACAGAAGAGACACAGAGGTGGCCGGAATGACCCTGGTGGAGAGAGGAGAAGGAAAAAGGCACTGGAGAGGGCCTCCTGCTCTGCCCCAGGGCCCCCTCTGAAAGTCTCGCTCACCCACCAGCCTTCCTGCTGGTGGCCTGGCGGCCTTCAATCTTGCGGGCCTGCACTGACACCGCAAGTCCCTGCAGCTGAAAGATGCCATTTCAAATGCAAAAAGGCAGTCACTTCAGCAATATTGATTGCCAGCTGCCAGTGTCCGCTTCCCTCGGCCAAACACTGAGTGACTGCAGTCACAGGCGGTCACAGCCCAGTGGACAAAGGTGACAGGGCATCTGGCTACACACAGGACGCCTGCCTGAACGGCAGCAAGTGCCCAGCGCCCACGAGGAGCAGGGTGATTGCGGCCATGTCACAGTCCTGCTGACACTGCTGCCTCCCTCCCACAGTCACCGGACTCGGGGCTCCCTGCGGACCCCTCCCCAGGATCCGCTCCCCTCCTGGGCTGGACAAAGCTGAGCTCACCCTGGGCTCTCAGGCAGAAGCTGTAGCGACGGCAAAAAAGCAAGATCAGGGGACCTCACCCCCACCTGGGTGGGCTCGGGGAAGACAAGGCACACTGCTCCTGCAGCCCGTCTGCCAAGCTGCTCGGAAGGCAAGGCCAGCCCAGGGCTGCAGTGTGCTGGGCCAGTGGGACGATCCACAGGGCTGGCTCTCACTGCTCCCCCAAGGCCAGCAGCGGATGCTCTGGCCACTGACGAACTGATGGGGCTGGTCCCCCTCCTCCCCGAACCCCTCTGGGTCCTGCCACTCTCAATCAGTCCCAAATACTCCCCAGAGAATCCAGGTTCAGCGCGGCCCAGCCCACCCCCTCCTGCAGTGGTTCTCGGACCATCTCCCTGGCTCGTATCGGCCCAGGCGTAGCCTGCTTATTCAAGGCCCCCAGCCACAGAATATATATTGGTTTCCATAAATAAAGTGAGAGACTGAACATACAAACAGACAATGGTGAGACGACAGATGGACAGGGGAACTCTGACCCACGACCCCAGCAGTGACCAGCCCAGGAAGCCAAACCACAGCCTCTGCCATAATCAGCCCAGAACGGCCAGGACGGGTCAGTAACTGCCAGCTTCTCTCATCTTTGCTCCCGCTTCCAATGCAGGACCAACCAGAGAAAGTCAAATACGCTCCCCAAGCACATCACACGGGATGCTCAACTTCCAGGGAGTGGCCTCTGGCTTCCCCGGGCCAACAGCCTCCAGTCGGGGCACACCTGGAGCGCCCCTCCCTTTTCCACCATAAAGCTCTCCCGCTCCTCCGCCTCCTCTGAGTCTCTGCCAAACACAAGGGTGGCCGAGCCCCTTGCCAGAGCCACCTCTGAACAAATAGCCTCTATTCGTTCCCGTTTGTGTGGTCTTCACTTACTTCCAAAGAGTACATACAAGGACCTCAAATAATTCACTTTAACTACTTTCTATCTTAAGAGGATGAGAGGACAAATCACCAACTCGGAGAAAATATTTGTAAATTACATATCTGATAAAGTCCTTATATCCAGAATAAACAAAGAACTCTCAAAATTCAAATGTAAGTAAACAAACAACTCAATAAAAAACGGACAAAAAACTTGAACAGACACTTCACCAAAGACGATATAAAAATGGCAACAAACACACGAATAGATATTCAACATCATTAGCCATCAGGGAAAGACAAATTAAAACCACCATATAGCTCTTAGAATGGCTGAAATAAAAAAATACTGGTGGGCTTCCCTGGTGGCGCAGTGGTTGAGAGTCTGCCTGCCAATGCAGGGGACACGAGTTCGAGCCCTGGTCTGGGAAGATCCCACATCCCACGGAGCGACTAGGCCCGTGAGCCACAACTACTGAGCCTACGCGTCTGGAGCCTGTGCTCCGCAACAAGAGAGGCCGCGATAGTGAGAGGCCCGCGCACAGCGATGAAGAGTGGCCCCCGCTTGCCGCAACTAGAGAAAGCCCTCGCACAGAAACGAAGACCCAACACAGCCATAAATTAATTAATTAATTAATTAAAAAATTTAAAAAAAATACTGGTAATACCACGGATGGGCAGGAATGTGGATCACCTGGAAGTCTGATACGTTGCTGGTAGGGATGCAAAATGGCAGTGACTTTGGAGAATAGGTTCACGGTTTCCAATAAACTTAAACATGCACTTACCATATGACCCAGCAGCCCCACTTCTAGGTTTTTGCCCAAGAAAAATGAAAACTATGTTCACACAAAAAATCTGTACCCTGATTGCTTAGAGCAATTTATAGTTGCCCAACTGGAAAACAAACTGCGATCCATCCATATTAAAACAAACAAACAAACAAACAAACAAACAAAACAGCTACTGATAAATGCAACAGCCATGGATGCATCTCAAATGCCAGTGAAAGAAACCGGACCCAAAGGCCGTATCCTGTAAGATTCAATTTATACGACATTCTGGAAAAGGCAGAGCTATGGAGACGGAGAACAGAACAGTGGTTGTCAGGGGATGGAATAGAAGAAGCGATTTACTACAGAGATGCAGCACAAGGGATTTTGGGGGGTGATGGAACAGACCTGTGTCTGAATCGTGGTGGTCACATGACTCCAGGAAAAGTCAGAACTGTCCACCACAAGAAAGAAGTTTACTGTAAGTATAAAGGGAAATAAGTGACATTTTTAAAAATCCTATTTATCAGCAGAACTTTCAGGATGCTCATTTCCAGCAAGGTTTTGAAGGGCAATCACGGAACTCTGTAGTCACACATCGCATGTTTTATGTTAAAACGCCATTAGTAAGTCAGTCAAACGCTAATGGCAAAAATGGAAAAAAAAAAATAAGTACATCCGCTTCCCATCAGCATCTACCCCATCTTTACCGCCCCCCCGACAGTACATTTTAAAACCTATTGATTTACTTATATTTAGAACACATATTGTTTTCTGATGACAAAGGTAATACACACTCACTATAGAAATATTAAAAGAAGATACAAATAATACCAACTGTACCATTGCTAACTAACCTAACCTATGATTTTCTTTTTCAAAATACTCATTTTTTTCTTGAATGAAGTTATTATTATTACCATTAATGAAACACTAAATATCGCTCATCACAAATAGAAGGTATCCGTAAAATGAACATGACTTAAATAAAACAGTTTAACTATATTTTAAAAGATTAGATTTTTTAAAAGAAATACAGGTCATGATAAATCTAAATAATTCCCCTAAAACACGTACTGGAAAGTAAGCTCCTCAGTGAAAAGGATGGACTTCTCCACCATCAGTCGTGAGTGATGGGCTATTCGGCTTCCAGTCGGTTCTCAAAGTAGAGGGTTCAGCAGCGCCCCCAGAGGACTTGTGAATACAGACGCAGGGCTGGTGCCACCCCTGCCAGCGTTTCTGATCCTGTAGGCCTGGGGCAAGGTTTGGGAAGCTGCCCCTTTAATAAATTCTCAGGTGGGGTGGCGGCCACTGGTCTGGGGACCCCACTTTGAGAATCTCTGCTTTAGGTGCATTTCTGTCTTCTAGACGATTCCAGTTTTCAGACTGAATATAAGTTAGTACCAAGAAAACCAATTCCCACTTTTACATTCTCAGAAATAGTCAACCATCTCACCTTGGTCATGTTGGACACCGAGAATTAATCCTTAACCCAAATGGTATAAGGAACTTTGGGTTTAGGCAATCTCCAGAGTCTGCTCTCCTGAATAAATGATTCACCACATCCTGGAGGTGATGAGAATTTGTTCTCTGTCCACTCACCACTCCCGTCGAGGTGGGGAAAACACCCCTGAATACCTTTCAGCAAGTCTTTCAAGTGTGTCTTCATCATGTTCAAAATATTTTTAGTGGGTTCTTCAGATGAGCTCCCCGCCAGGTCATCTGAACCAGGAAAAGACTGTACTGCCAGCCACGGTCACCACTTTCTCCTGTCCTGCATGTGGAATACTGGTGGCAGCTTACGCTGCCTTCTAGGGATGAATGTACGTTGTTCAAATGAGCTAATATACCTGCAAGATATGCTAATTTGCAAAGCCAGCTGTAATCGTGCATACAATCTCACAATTGGGAGATTTCACCCAGAAAGCTCTTGCAACACAAATAGAGTGAAGACTTTTTCAAGCTAAGGCCAAGAAGCCTCAGTATTAAAGAAGAGTTGTCTGTAGTCAGTGCCGTCTCGCCAGTGGCCTCCTCTTACCATGACTGACAGTTCAATTGCTTTGCTGCACTCTCCTCTCCAGTCCCGGCTCCTGTCGGGGGTATCCCCATCGGCTTCAAGGAGGAGGTGTCACACCCAGAGCATCCGTTCTGCATCTGTGTGTCAGGGAGAGGGCTGAGACCTGCACGTGGCATCTAAGGGGAACTCCCTACTGGAGCCTCATCCCAAGTGAAAATCACCAAAACACCGTCCTTGAAATATGCTCATTACACGTTTTTTTCTAAATTCATTACAATACATAGGACTATTAACATATCTTTTGAGTTCCTCACATGCTAAAATCCATTTCACACCATCAGTGGTGAGCATCAAGTCCTCGTAGAATTTCATGAAAATATGCATGCTTCCTGAATAAGTGCAAGAAAAATATTCAGGAGTAGCCAGGTCACAGACAAAGACAAAGACGACCCCAGGAGAAGAAAACCTAATGAAGCCATTATAATCTTATTAGAAAGAATCCAGTGAGCCAAGATTCAAGGAATATGTACATTTCCACATTTATTTGTAATGGATTTGGTCACTGCATTCCTTTGCACACTCTGCGTGATAAATGATAGATGGATGGATAGAAGGAAGGAAAGAAGGATGGATGGATCAATGGATGGATCGATGGTTAGGTGGATGATGAGTGGATGGAAGGAAGGAAGGAAGGAAGGAAGGGAGGGAGGGAGGGAGGGAGGGAGATGATGCAGAATCATCACTACATCTGGAAGCAGATCCGCCTCTCCTGGTTGATCATTGTATAACATTGGTCAAGTCATTTTTGCTCTCTGAGCTTCAGTTTCCCCAATTTCAACAAAAAAAATACAATAATTACTGCCCCACTGACCTTTTGAGGTTATTATGAGAATGATATTCATAAAAAGAAAGGGATTATTAAGATATACATTTACCCATTGGCTTAATTTCCTTTCTTGTTTTGTTTTATTTAAACTTTGGCTGATGTGAACTAGGCTGTGTCCAACGTTCACAAATGATTCACTAGTACACTTCATCCAAGCCACTGGTCGACATGACAATTTACAGAAAAAAATCAGCCCTAAGGTGACAACAATAGCTATCATTATATGAGGACATCCTAGTTGTCATGCAATGTTCAAAGTGCTTAACTAGTATTGACTCATTTAGTCCACAAACACCCCTTTGAGGTAGGTATTATTATTGCATCTATTTTCTATGAAGGATTAAGACACAACAATATTAAGCAACTTGCCCTCAGTCACGCAGTTAGTGAACACGGAGCCAGGGTGCAAACTCAGCGACCTGGCCATTATGAGCATGTAAGCACCACGAGCTCATATCTGGAGTCACACAGACCAGCGTGGAGGACCAGATCTGCAGCACACAAGCTGCACAACCTCATTTAGGCTATAACCTCCTTTCTCATCTATAAAATGGGCATAGGAATATTATCTATTTTACACAATTTTATGGATTAAATAAGGTACACATGTAACCTGATTAGCACTTCACCTAGCATATAAGAACTAAAAAATGTTTGAATTTTGTTTTAATATTTATAACAGGCCACTCTCAGTCCCCTAAAATGCTGAGCATAGGCAAATCTACATATATGAACACCCACCCAATTCATCTGCTGCTGAACAGAACGTTGGGAGCTGTTAGAACTCTGTGTATGCGTGTGTGTGTGTGTGTGTGTGCGCATGTGTGCGTGTATGCATGTGTATGCACATGTGTATGAGGGTGTGCATGTGTGTGTGCGTGTGTATGCACATGTGTATGAGGGTGTGCATGTGTGTATGAGGGTGTGCATGTGTGTGTGCGTGTGTATGCACATGTGATTGAGTGTATGCATGTGTGTGCATGTGTGCATTTTTCTCCAGCTGAGCTGCTATCATTATCGATCAAGAAGAAACTTTGAAACCAAAACAAAAATGCTAATACACTTCTGCAGCTGTGCCAGGAATTTGAATAAAATGTGTTCCCCTTTCAGAGAAGACTTTAAAACGCCTGAAATCTCTCAAACGGAGGACCAAGGGAGGTGTTTTCTGAATCTTTATCCCACTGCTGCTTTGTCACACTCACCCAAACAGTTCTTGGGTGATTTCATTGGAGACTAAATCGGCAGAAATGAGCTAAACTGTGTTTTCTTCCCCATCTTCTCCAGGAGGCCTGGTGACTCGCCCACCAAGTCCCCAGCAGATGGGGTCACCAATGAGACCACCGAGCAGCCTCCTAAACCCAGATGCAGGTCCAAATAATTCACTCACAGTTCAGGCCAATCTTTGTTCCAGATGGTCAAGTGGAGGTGGGCAATTCAACTGCGATCCCAGCTTTTTCAAACTGTGTTCTCTTACATATTGGTCTCCCACTGCTGCTGTAATGAATTACACAAACGTAATGGCTTAAAACAACACAAATGTATTATTTTATAGTTCTATAGCTCAGAAGTCTCACACGGGTCTTGCTGAGCTACAGTCAGGATGTCTGCAGGGCTGAGCTCCTTCTGGAGGCTCTGGGGGAAGAAACCATTGCCTTGCCTTTTCCAGCTTCTAGAAGCCGCCCGCATTCCTTGGCTCATGGCCCCTTCCTCCGTCTTCAGGGCCAGCAAATGTGGATGGAGTTCTTGTCATGCTGCATCACTCTGACCACCTCTTCTGCCTCCCTCTTCCAATTTTAAAGACCTGTGATTATTTGGGTCCACCTGGATAAGCCAAGATAACATACTTACCTTAAGGTCAGCTGACTAGCAACCTTAATTCCATCTGCAACTTTAATTCCCCTTCACCATGTGACATTGCGTATTCCCAGGTTCCATCTTTGGGGCCGTTACACCACCTCCTAGAATTTACCCACCTCCCTCAACTCTTCCTCCCCCCATAACGCCTCCTCAAGTAAGAGCTCTTCTCAGGGAGAAAGTCTGACACCTAAGAAACACCTAGCAAAGCAGGTTTGATTCCCTCTTCTCAGAGTATCTGTTCTTCACAGAGAGACATAGCATCACATTTATGATGGACACCTGGAACCAAGTGTTAAGCAAAAGGAATGAATCCCTAACTGTAGGGTTAAGGATGGGAGAGTCTTGGAAGTATAAGTGGGCCTTCAGGGGTGAGTGTTGTGAGTTCAGAACCTGCACCGACTTCCCCATCATCCATCCATCCATCCAACATTTACTGAGCACCCACGACCCGCCGCAGACGTTCCGCGTGCCATGGGGGTGAGAGAGTCAGGTAAGAGGATAGTTGTTCATTCGCCAAGCAGCCTGTGGGGAGACACAAATGTGGACTAGGGGCTCTAAGAGACAAAAGGCGCCTGTACTCCTCCTTAGCGCCCTTGTAGCCCAGCAGCTGTAACTACTATGTAACGGGCAGCTGGGGAAACACTACCTGTTTTTAACTGCTGTCTTAATCCTTTTGACTTCACAGCCTTAACCCATGGGTAAGATCACTGGGTACCCTCCACGTTGACATTCATAAAGACAAACACGATGACAAAACTTTTATTCACTTAGGCCCTGATAAGGCCAAATGTTGCCAAGAAGCACAAGAAACAGTAATGGAGACATCTCCACACAGAGGACCTCAGGGCTCAAGAGAACTAGCACTTGCTTCACAATCAGATCCTAGTAGGAAGGCAACTTCCAGCAAGTTTCCTGGTGCACAAAACGGAGATAATAATACCTAGCCAGTAGGGTTGTTGTGAAGATTAAATTGAAGGATAACAGACGTAAAGCAATCTTCACCTAGTAGGTATCCATTGAATGTTAGTTTTCTCTGCTCCAGCAGTTACTCACAAATTATCAGCATTTGCTGAATCCTGAAATACCAGCGAGTTACTCAAAACAAATCATTATAAACACTATACTCGTGCTGGCTGTAACTTCTTTCCAGTTTTAGCAAAACCATATAAGAACCACACGGGGACATATGGATCAAGCAATAGGGGCAGCTGAGCTGGGAGCAGTTTCATCACTGGACCCCACCCAAAGCCAGCTGGACTTCACTCCACTTTTTCAAAGTTGCTCCAGTAAAAAGCGAGTAAAGTCAGGCTTTCTTTTCTAAAATCCACCAGTGAAAGCAAAAATGATGGCAAATGAGCTCCAGCTTCAGTGAAGGTAGTAAATGATGGCAACCTCAAATAACACGTGATGGTCGACAGTGACACAGAACCACATCCAGCATCCAGGGTGGACCCTGCATCTCTCTGCTGAGCCAGGACAGCAAACAGATGTCACTGAAAATGAGAGGGTCTTGAAAAACCTGGGAGGAAGCAGAATGGGAAGGAAGGCATTGCTGAAGATGGGTCCTCTTTGGAGACACTCTCAGCTTTTGAATTCCAACCTGGAGAAAAACAGGAGAGAAGGAAAAATGACAATCAGTTTTGTGACTATTTACCATTTAATCCTAATTAAACAACAAAAAAAACCCCACTAAAAATATGAGTTTACTGGGATGCATTCTAAGGGCATGCCAAAGTGAAAAACAGGAAAATGCAGAAAAACCTGCTCCTAAGTTAGAGGATGATGCAGAACAGACGAAAAACCAAGGTGACTATTTCACTAGCTCACTCCCTCTCCGTGCTGTGGCTCAGACTACCCTTGAGTAACTATCAGGGCCCAATAGGATCGTTCCCACTGGAAGATGAGCAGTGCTCTTCAATAAAGGTCTGACAAAGACATGACGCAAGTGAAAATAGAACAGTCAGGGAAAAGGCTGACAAAGGACACGCTTTCAAAGAATTGTTCCAAAGACAGGGAAAAATATCTTCCAGGCAAATGCTTCTTTATATTTTCAGATAAATTTAAGAGAAAATGGAATATGGAAGAAATACCTGAGAGAAGAACTATAAGAGATAAAACAGAGAACATCACAAAATAGAGATAAAAGTGAAGAATAGCAGAAGGGGATAAAATTTAAGATAACAAAATTGTTACAGAAGCGAAAACCTCAATTAAAGCAGCAGGAATCTGAACAGACAATGCCAAGCCTGTGGAAACGTCACAGAATGATGTGGAAAGATGAAGGGTTACAAGGAGGAGGTGATGCACGTGAGAGAAAGACATCAGGTTCCAATTTAGACTCAGTCAGTTCTAACACAGATGCGGCTACTTCATTCATTCTTCACGTAGTCATTCATTTGTTCCTTCTAAAATTCTTGAATAATTGAGTTCTGACTACGCACAGGTGTTGTTCCAGGACCCCAGACATAAGCAGTGAGGAAGCCGCCAGCTCCCTAAAGCTGACTTTATCATAAAGACGGGGAAGAAGCAAGGAAATGAACCAAGTTCAGATACTGTCAACTGCTATGAAGAAAACCAATCAGAGTAAAGATAAAGAGAGGGGCTGGGAGGAGGGGTCCCCAAAGGGAGAGGACATGGAGCAGAACATAAAATCATTCCCAGATATCATGGAAGGAACTTTCCTAAACTAAGGAAAGACCTGATCCCCAAATCCAGTGGAAAAAAATGATACAAGACTATAAACACTAAGATATATCCAGAGGAAGTGACTGAATTTCAAGTATTTTTTTAAAAACCCTTAAGGGCAGGAAGCAGAACACGGAAATCGACTAACAAAGGTAAATTCCTGGATGACCCGAGATTTGGTGCGCACGGTTCAGAGCCAGGGGCCCACAGAACAATTCAGGCTGCACTGATGCTTGAATCTCAGCTGCAGATGCCGCCGGGGCCTCTGGTGCCTCTTTAAAGAGCAGTATTCCCAAAGCCACATTCGGAACCTCTGACTCACTAGGATGGAATTGCTGGTCCGTATGATACAAATATCTCTGATAATTCTGAGGCTGCAGGGGTCCCAGAAAACCACACTTTGAGAAACACTATTCTCCAAAGATTGGGGGAAGAAGTATGACTCCAGGGTTTCACACCCAGCCAATTTGTTTGCGTCCACACTGAATAGAAAACTTTTTCTCAGTTATAGCATTCATGAGCCCTTCGTGGAAAAAAGGCTAGATGCAATCTAGGAAAATAAATAAGGAAATTAGGAATGAGAATATGAACTGGTGGTGAGCATTGCATGTATTTAAATATGGAATTAAGATAAAGAGATTGTAAGAATTATGGGGATAAAGCAGAAAGTCAATACTGTTTTATTTTAATCAAAAAATACTAAAAGTATAACAAACTAACAATAATCCAGAGATGGGGAGGAAAAAAGAGGATATAAAGCCACATATTTCCCCATCTTTCATGGTTTAGGACAAATCGGTATTATTTGAAGTTGATCAATCAAGAAATAGAAGTATAAGCAATTTTTTAACATTATAAAAGTAACCCAAAAAAAATTAAAATGAAACATAATCTTCCCGAATATTTACTAGACAGACTCGCTCTCCGGTCCAGTTTTCTCTCTGTGCCTCTCTCACACACTCAGATTGTGTGAGCAAAAAAAAGAATACAAAGGAAGCATAAAAAATGGAAACAATAACATAAAATCATGCATAACGCCTTCTAAAAATACATCTGTCACAATAGATGTAAACTGGATAAATTCACCACCTAAAAAGTATATTAAATTAAAATTCAAATATATGCTGTAAGAAACAGAAAGATCGGAAGTAAAAGTGTGCTAACAAAAAGAATATTCATGACGAGTAAAGCAGCTTTCAAAGCATGGCGCCTGAAAGCCTTCACGTCGTGCGGAACACTCACAGCCTCAAGATGCTCTCAGCAATGCCTGAGTCTCCATCACGTTCCCCTCTTCACTTCCTTCAAAGTGCTATTGACCTCGGTGAATTGTCGAACGTCTTGCTTAGTTGTGGCTTCTTGTCTGTGACATGTACAAAAGCAAGCTGGGAGAGGGTGATGGTCTTCCTTCGTCATCCTTGTTGCCTAGAACAGCACATGAGTGATGCCCAGGAAGTATTTTTTGCAAAAATGAATAAAGAATAGATGTGATTTCAATTACCATTTAGATGATTTGACACAAGAAAATCTGTGAATCTTTGATCAGTAGATCAAAGACAAGAATGTGAGAAACAGATTCCTGAAGAAAGTTTATAAAATTGAAAGTTCTTTTCTGATTTAAAGAAAGACTTAATAGGTTAGATTCATCCTTAAATGGTGCACATGTGCACACACACCCCCCCAAAAGGCAACATAATACTTAACGGTGACATTTTGGAGGCCAGTGTTATTCATTCAACATAAGAAATGACTAACGTCTTCTTAAGTCCTTGTATTTTTCTAGAGGAGGACAGAAATATACAGGTTAAAAAGTTTAAGTAGTCATCAAAATAACAGAAATAGAATGTTTACAAACCAAGAGAGCAGAGGAAAAAACTTAAAAAACCAAACAGAAGGCAAAGAATGAGAAAGAAAAAGTCAAAAGAAATTGTAATTATAAATTTTTACTTACTTATTACTACTTAGTATATTGTTTATTATAAATTATAAAAATAAAAATATTTAAAACTGACCAATAAGAAACAACACACGAAATCACTGGGGATATAGCTACAGCAGTATTGGGAGAAAAAAGAAAGCCTTGATTGCATATTAAAAAGCTGAAGAAAAATAATCTAAATCTCCAACTCAAGAAGTTGGATAAGAAAAAGAGAATGAACCAAACACAGGTGGGAGGAGGAGCACGCAAAGATAACACAAATTAGTAAAGCAGAGAATATAGTGTATCTCTGGGAAAAAAAAGTCAAGGTACCAAAAAACTACCAGAAATAATAAAATATTACTAATATTGTTGGTCATGAAATTGTTATTGAAAAATCAATAACTTTTCTTTATAATAAATAGATTTTAAAATGTACTGGAAGGGGATTTCTCATTCACAAGAGCAAGAAACCAGACAAGAGTCTTAGGTATAAACGTAAGAAGCAAACAGAAGCACATTGGAAACACATTTAACTAAATGAAGGGACATAAAAAAAGCCTTCAGTAAGTAGAAGGACATACCTCCATAGTGAAAAGACATCAATTCTCCTAAAATTTACAGATTTTAAAAATCAGGAATTTTTTTTTAATTGGCCAAAATCTAAAATGGTCATATGAAAAGAGCCAACAACTTTCGTACGAGAAGAGTAATTGCATTAACAAACATATGATAAAGCTACGTTAGTTAAAGCAGTTTAATACATACACCGTGTGCTAAAATTCATAGAACTATAGAACTAAAAGAAACTAAATAGAACTAAAAAGAAAAATGAAAAAGAAGCTACCAGAACTAAAAGAAAAAAAATTCAATTTTCCTGAATGATAATTTAAAGAAGTAACTTTTTTTTAAAAAAAAAAAAAAGGCAATATGATACAGAAATAAAAATGGTTATGTAAATCCAGGCAACAGAATAGGGTCTCCAAAAATGAATAAAACATACAGAAATGTTCATGTTCTAATGCTACCATTCAAACAGTGGAGAAGGATGGACAGGTCAACCAATTGTGTCAGGACGACTGACTAGCAATTTCGGGAAAGGGAGAATGAATCACTACTTTAACCCTTTACACCAAAATTAACTTCACTTGGGCCAAATAGTCATGTGTATGCGAGCTTTATTGAGATATAATTGCTATACACAAAAACCTGGACATACTTAATGTATTCAATTTGATGAGCTTGAACATACGCGTACACCTGTGAAACCATCACCACAATTAGAGCACTAAACATATCCACCACCTACAAAAGCTTCCTCTTGCCCCTTTGGGTTTTGTTATTGTTGGTTTGGTTTGGTTTGACTACGGGGGCTATATGTAGTAAGAACACTACATGAGATGCACCCTCTTAACCAATTTATAAGCTGACAATACTGATTTGTTAGAGAGTAGAGTGGTGGTTGTCAGGGCCTGGGAGGAGAGTGGAAACAGGGAGATGTTCAGTGGGGGTAAAGTTTCAGTTAGGATGAATATTTATAGAATGAATATGTTCCAGAGACCTACAATACTTAACTTTCTCAATGGAAGCATGATAGTTCTAAAAGAAGCATGGATTTTCCTAATAAGCTGGAAATAGCTAAGTGGTTATAACTGTGCCCCCAAACCCAGATAAAATAAAGAAGACTGATAACAATGCCTAAATAAAATTTGTCAAATTCATTGAAGCAAAATTTCCATTTACTAAATCGGTAAAGAAATGAAAGTCCGGGGGAAATGCACACGACACCTATGACGGGTGAAAGGGGGTTTTCCAGAATGTAAAAAGAACAAACACACCTTGTTTGTTTGTTTAAATTTCATCAGCCCAAAAGGAAAATGTCCAAAAATATGGATGGGCTGTCGAGAGAAGAAATACCACGAAAGTATGAAACAACCATAAGTCAAGAAATGCACATCATAGCAAAAAGAACCGTTTTTACTTACAGATTTGCAAAGGCTTACCAGCCTGTGAATCATCCAGTTCTGGCAGTAGTATGGGAAAGAGGCACTGGTACTTCCTCGTAATAGCTGGACTTGGTGCTCCTTTGAGAAGGGCGATGTGGCAACAGTCCCCCAAATTTAAAGCGCACCTGGGCTTTGACCCAGCAATTCCACAAGGGAGACTGAATCTTACAATGCACTCACTTCATTGAATCTCACAAAGATTCTCTCTCCTGCCCCTCTCTCTCTCTCTCTCTCTCTCTCTCTCTTTCTCTCTCACACACACACACATACACACATACACACACACACATACACACACACACACACACACACACACACACAGAGGCGTGTTTATTCCAGATGAGATACAGAGAAAGCTTTCTGTACTCAATGCCCTGGTCTTCGCTCTCTACGTGAGTTATTTTAATTATCTCAACAACTACGCGACATGGGTGTCTTTTATTCCAATTTTACAGATGAGGAAACTGGCTTACAGGAGGTGTGTGGCATGGTCGGAGAGGGATAAAGTTAGGATTTGAACTGAGTCTTTTTTTTTTTTATACCAAACTTGCTCTAAAGCACTATCCTTTTTCTTGCTTTCCTTTTGTCTGTAAAAGAGGAAAACTGGAAACAGCTTCAACATCTATGAGTAGAGGACAAATTAAAGTTGTTTCTGGAATACTAAGCAGGATTCATTTCCATCAGCTTGAAGGTATGTGTAGATATGAAAAAAAAATATGTCCAGGATATATCAGGTGAGAACAAGAAGGCACGGGGTATGTAAAACACGGTTCCTCTTGTGTACGTGCCCTGCACACGCTTGTGACAGGATAGAAGAAAGTCCTTGTCACACACCCTCGGGGGAGAGGACCCAGACACATGGGAAGTGGGCTGGTGGCAGGGGGCAGGGGGCGAACTTTTAATTTAGCCTATTTTGTACTCTTTGCTTCCTTTTATAGTGAACATGTCTTTCTTTTATAATTTTTTTTCAAAAACTAATTTTGAAATAAAGAATAAACATTTCCTGGATACTTCCCCAGGATATGAGTCTGTTCCAAGAGGTCCACACCCAAATCAGGAGGTCTGGTAACATTCTGACAATAGGATTTCTAGAAAGAGAGGAAAAAATGACTTCAAGATGTGATGTTTCCTCATCAACAAGGGGCAATGAGAGCTGCGCTCCTGGCTTGCCATTGGCCCGGGCCCACAGCATCGGTTCTGGCTGTGATACAGCGGCGCATAGGAAGCAGGCTGCTCCCAGGGTTTCAGCTGGGAGCACAGGTCCTATTTTTACAGGGTGTGTGCCAGACCTCTCCCACCCCCATCACTCATTTCAACAAGAACATGCCCCCCAGCTCAAGAAACAAGAGGCAGGGTCACGGGGCACAAGTATCCTGTGTTTTCCCGATTGGCACACTCTCCACTCCCTGGGAGAAATTCTACAACTAAAGACAGAACAGTTTATCCCCTTTAAATGAGCGGATCCTCACAGAGCTTCAAAGGAAAAGGTGCAAAATTTTAAGGGATGGTCCCACGTACACAGCCACCCCTCACTGGGGAGGAAGATTTTCAAAAGAATTAGCCCAGAAACTTCTTGGAGGTGAAAGGGTAACGCGTTGGGGAAGACCATCCAACCCGATCTGCGGTGGCATTTTTACAAAAGAAATTAGCATTTCATCACACGGGGCTTGTGAGAACATCAGCTATGTTTCAACACCGTGTTCCTAACATAAACATCACCACGTGGTCATTTGCCTGTTTGTGAATTTCCATTGCAGATAATTGAAGAACAAACCCCAGTTCAGTTAGGGAAGATATACAGCTCCTTATCGGAGGACTGTAGATGTTCCTCTTAACAGTGTACAGACACGGAGATTAAATTTCAGAGAGAGATTTATTTTGTGCTATTGTCCTGTTATTCACCAGAGGATTGTGCAATGCAAGTAATCTGATCAGAATAATGCATAGGGACATATTTCAGAAAACCAATAATTGTGGTAACATTGAGCTCTGCGAGGTGCCAAAATAAAGTCCAGAATAACACTCACTCTTTTCCCCCAATTCCTTAATCATAACTTCATGGGATGGTGTAATGTTGTCCGTTACAGCGCAAGCTGGCACAAATCACTATCGGACTTTTAGAGATTTATTGTAATTTGAGATGTATAGCCCTGCTCTAGACCCAAAATCAAAATGATATTTTATAGACGAGCCCTCGCAAGATTTTACGGCTTTTTTATCTTAAGAATTCTCTGTCCTTGGTTAGGTACCGCAGGTTGTTTTTTTATTACGTTATGAAGCAGTTAAGTCAAACAATAGAAAAATTACTAAAACTGGCTGTATTTAAACTCTGTTTACTTCTTTAAACTTTTGACTTACCTACCTAAAAGGTAATCTTTCAAGAACAAGCCCCAAACAGAATCATTGCCTCTTTGCTTTCCTCAAGTCCTTATGGAATAAACAGAATCTGTAACAAGATCCCTTTAACCATTTTTTATTCTGCTCATATTTGCAATGATTTTATGACAGACAGACGGTTGACCTCTCTCACATTATCACAATCAGTGCATCCTGGGATTAAAAACCATTTAGGGCCCAAGTCTTAAGCAGACTCCCACACAGCAGTATGGTGAACATTACGCATTGTTTCCTTTTACTGCCACCGGCTTTACTGGCTCCACTAAGAAGTAGGGGAGCCAGGTCCTCGTTTTTAAGCAGAGAGCAACCCACTTACCAATGTGGAAAGTGGCATCTGACGAGATTGCAACGGTGGCAGGGAAGCAAATGCATGAGCTCTTGATGGCCACCATCCCCACTTTATCATGAAATGGTCGCACACTACATGCCTCTCCAGAGACTTTTCCTGGGAATATTGTCTTTACAAACACCGACTGGTGTCTAAATTGCTTAAGAACAAATATGTTGAGTTGCTGAAAAACCACATTAAGAAGAGCACAGCAATCTAACTAGCGGCTTAGAAGCCTAATCACAGGGGAAGTTGCAGGCAATTCCGGCGAACAGTTCAGTTGCCCATGGATGGATTCTAGGTGTGAGTGGGTCCCAGGAGGACACACTGCCCACCCACCTCCACTGTGATGGTTCACTTGGTAGCCTCCGCCCTGGGCGTGGTGCCTGTACAGATGAAATAAACAGGGAAGGTCAGTTACAGCCACACAGCATCTCCTTCCAGGATCTCCCCCGCATGAATTAGGGTGGAGACAGAGGATTCACTCCTGTGCAACCCCAATTTCCCAACTGTCAATTTCAAAGACAGAAACCGCTCTGCAGAAACTGAACGCGGGATAAGATCCTAAGTCACTCCTTTTGTTGATATCCACCAAGTAGAACAGGCATCCCAAAGATGATTGGGCTTGGAATCTAAGGTGAACTTGAATTTGGACAAGACCAGTGGATGTTTTAATAAGCTCTTATGCTTGTTTTCTGTGCCCACCTAAGAAGGACTCCACCACTTGTAAACAGTTAACAGGGAAGGAAAGAACTCCATCTGGGAAGTCAGTGTTAGTCTTTAGTTTATCTGTGAAAACAGGAAATGGGTGGTTTCTAGAGAAACGAATGCCTTCTGAGTCTCACACTGTTAAGACTATTAATCTAGTCTATCTTAGAAATAAATCACATTACCACCTTATATTTATATATTGTTTGACAGTCATTTCCTTATTTCTGCTTCTTAACCATGTGAACAAAGGTAGACATTATCATCGTCATTTTAGATGATAAAACTGAAGCTATGCAAAAATATTGATGTTATTTCTGTTAAAACTGGAAATAGAGCAAAGATGTCTATTATCACTATGGTTTTTTAACATTGTTCTGATAGATTTTCCCAATGCAGTGACATGTGAAATATTAAAAAATGAACTATTATAAATGAAATGACAAAATTATTTGCAAGAAATATACCACATACAGAGAAACCCTTAGAATTAATTCAAGTTTTAAGTAAAGTAGCCAGAAACAAGTTAAATATAGAAGAATTAATTCCTAAGGTATTAGAAAACAGAATGGAAGAAAATTAATTTCATAATAGCAAAGAAAAATATAAAATTCAAGGACAAATCCCAACAAGAATTGTACAGAATTTGCAACAGGAAAACCACAAGTATTTCCTGAGAGACATTAAAACATTTTATAGAAATAGATCATGGTCATTGATGGGAAGACTGAATACAGTAAAGATGGATATTTTTCCCAATTAATTTAAAAGAGGAATACAAATGCAGTCATAATCCCAGTGGATATTGTTATGGCACCTGACAGAATCATTCTAAAATTTATATCAAAAATAAATAACAAAGAAGAGGTAAGAAATTACTGGGGGAGAAGAAGAACAGTGCGGGGAAATTTTCCCTGTCAGAAAGACTCATTTAACTAATGACTTTTTCATTTAAGAGGGAAAATTTAAAACCATGGGGAGGAGACATTTAATAAATAGGGTCAGAAAAAATGCCCACATGTGTAAAAAAAATTGACATAAGTTATAGGCACACCTCATATGATATAACAAAATAAATTCCAGATGGGTTTAAGTTAACTCACTAAGAAAATACTAAAAAAAGGCAAAATTTTTAAAATAAGACTATAAATATATATATATATATATATATTTAGGCTGTAAATTCCATGAAGGGAGAATCATGTCTGTCTTTCCAAATAAATGAATGAATGAGAAAACACGAAAACAATGGGGGAAAAGCATAAAGAAAATATGGATTGCTGTGATAATTTAAAACACCTTTTTAAAATAGAAGGGAAATAAATCTGGGAAAAGATTGCAAATAACATGATCAAGTTCTTAATATAGAGAGATTTTATTAGTCAATAAGAAAAAGACAATTTGAGAAAAGTGGAGAACATTTCAAATTGTGGTTTGGGAGCATCAGGAGAGACCCGCACTGTGACTGTCCTGCAGCTCCGCGGGCCTGCTGTGGTTGGCGACATAAATTTACACTAGCCTTCACCTGGGCAGCCCAGACACAGAAGCACCGATCTAAATACACTTTCAATACTTTGGCATCATCATTATCTAGGGATGGTGTTGCTTTACCAAGATTCCTAGATACAGATACACTTCCAGTCACTTTTTGCTAGGCTGAGGTTTGATAAAATCTTTACCAAAAAAAAAAAGTTAGAATTTCGTGCTAACTTGGCTCACAAAAATAAAATGGAAAAGTTTCGCTTTTCTGTGAGAATTAGTCAATTTATCTTACACGTACATAAAACATTACTCTGCAAGGATGATAAAAATCTATTCAATCGTCAGTTTTTGTGGTTTAGGCACCGAGAAAAACTCTCCCATCGCAAAAGCTTCCAAACACACATGCGCACACACACATTATAAAGGAAGCCAAACACGCAATCTGACTTCTCAAAACCGGATACTCTGTTCATTGGTGTTCATAACCTTTGTCTTCAAGCATCAAGAAGGAAGATAAAGCCACTCAAGAGTTAATGAAAATTAATGATGGAAGGGAGACAGGCAACAATAAAAAATTAAATTGACTAATTTACAGGCAAATTTTAGGGAAAAATAAAAATACACAAAGAAATAGATTAAAAGGCAAAAACTCAATTGTTTTCCTTTAAAAAGATAAAATAATGTAATGGCACAAAGTATAAGGGGGAAAATATGTCTTAGAACTTGTTCTGTATTTCTGATTTACTAGCAGAATAGATGCTCTTAATTTAAAAGTTAGAAAACAGGATTCCGATTACTAAGGCTGACTAAAGACATATTATTCTCTCATCCCTATCCAAACCCAGTTTAAATCACTAAAAGAATATTTTTTAATCCATTATTGTACTAGAACTGTACCCCTCAATAGATCAAAACAGAGAAGAAATTCTGGAGAATACAGAGCACATGGAAATTGATCAATGGCAAATTCCAATAAGTTAGAGTGCCAACAATTCCAAACAGACAAAAAAGAGGGCCTTCATGAAAGTAAGTTTCCCAGGAGAACCCCCGTAACACCCCAAGATCAGAGGAGTAAAAAGATCCTCTTGGAAGAGATCTTCCAAGATTCCTCTTGGAAGTGTTTGTTCTTTTCCAGCCTTTTGAGTTCTAATATAACTCATTTGTTTCCATTTTTGGTGATAGAGCTAAATAATGGTATGATTTTCCTGTGAGTTTTGTTTAGCTATATCCCAAAGATCCTGATACACTGTTTTCCTTAGAACAGTTTTAGAAATTCTGCAAGTTTGTTTATTTCCCCTTTGACCCAAGAGTTGTTAATAGATGGTTTTGTTTTTCCAGGTGAAAGTGACTTTTGTTTTTTATTTTCTTATTAATTCCTAGTTTTATTGCATTTAGTCAGTGAGGGTGGTGTGTATTATTTATATTTTTTGGAATTTACTGAGGTTTTCTTTATGGCTTAATATATGGTCATTTTTTTTGTGAATGTGTACTTGGAAAGAAAGTATGCTCTCTATTATAGGGGTACAAAATTTGAAGTATATCCACAAAGTCTACCTTATTTGCTGTGTTGTTTGGTCTTCTACATAATGAATAAGGTAGATGAGTATTATCCACACTGATTTTTTTGCCATCTTGATCTCTCTAGGACTGAAAGGGTAAATTGCCCTACTGTATATGCCTGTCTATAGCTCCTACGCCAGTGAACCTCTGTTCATTTCTTCTTTCCTTTCGTGTAGTTTCTGTTATATGAGGGTCGCATCTGTGTAATCTAATGCATAGATACTAATAATATTTATATCTTCATTGTGAAGTGTGGCTTTTAGCATTATAATATATCCTTTTTTTTCATTTAAGTTTTATGGGGCTGAATTCTACCTTGTCTATTATCAAATTGCAACACCTGCTTTCTTTCAATTAGTATTTGCATCCTTACCAGCCTTTTATTTATTTTTCTCAATTACTTTGTATTAGGCATATCTCCTGGATACAGCTTTGAGTTGTAGTCTGCTTTGTGAGCCAATCTGACATAATTCTTTAAATGAGTGAGTTACGTCTATCGATATAACAATATGTTGAGTTTGGTTCTTTCATGTAGTCTCATGTAATATATACACATTTATATGTATGTATGTATGTATATGTATATTATGTATATCATGATTCACACAGATGCATATTCAAAGTCTTTCACTATAGGGTCCTGTTCTCTACTATTCTGGTATTATTTACCAGACTTGGTATTTATGAAGGCTTATATTTTTCTTCTAGTGTTTCTCTTGTTACTAATAACTTTGCATGATAGTCCCCGTCTCCTCTTTAGATTAATCAGCCAATCTCAATATAGCCAGATATAAACAAAGCTGAATATCCGATTTTGCAAGAGAATTAGACTCTAAGGCATCTATTTTAGATTTAAAAAAAAGACATCTCTTAAGCATCTAAAATGATGCATAGCTAGTTCCATCATGGGAGAAGGGAGAAAATCAAATCATTTTCCATATGGCTGAATTTCTCCCAGAATCCTGATTAAGAACCATTCTCAATTATGACAACAGACTTTAACTGGTAACTGGTAATTCTGGCCCTTTTCTGTTCCTCTTCCCCCAACCACCAAATTGTTAGAAGCTAGCAGCAATGTTACTCTTCATACTCCTAATATACGTAAGATGTTACTACTTGATTTATCAGTTGCAACTGATATTTTACTCTTAGCTAATACCTACCGGGTAATCAAGCAGTGAGTCTGTCTACTCTCCTCTTTCTCCTCGTGTTTTTCCTTGCATCGTTTCAGCATCGTCAGAGCACACAGCATAGGACTAACTTGTCATCCTTATTTGCATCTTTCAGCCTTAGTCCTGCAGTGAAGTATCTTCAACACCTTCTGAAACACTTCATGCCGAGTCTTTCCTAATTACTTAGTGGTTGCCTGACACCCTCTCTTGCATAGACTCCCCAGGAAGGACTCACAGGAACGCTGTCCTTGAGTTCTTGAATGTCCGCTGCAGTTTCTCTGTGGCCTTTGTACTTGAAGGAAAGCTGAGTGGCTTGTGAAATCCTTCCATCACACTTTCTTTTCTTGACAATCTTTAAAACGTTGCTTTCTTGCATGAAGTGTTTCTGTTGAGAAGACTGACACCACTCTCATTTTCTTTCTCTTACAAGTTATTTTGACATGTTGCCTGGATTCTCAAAGAACGTTTTCCTTATTTTTCAAAGCCCGATAGCTTTCCTAGGACACATCTAGGGCTCTTCCATTCTGGGTCAATTTGCTCACGTATGCAGCACCCTTTTCAGTATGGAGACTAAAGTCGAACTCTATCTCAGGAAACCGTGAATGGCTGAAAACGTGGACTCTGTGTGGCCACTGCTCTGTCTCCAGGTCGAGTCTGGTACTGGAACGTGTCTCAGTCTGGTTCTGGGTCTCCTACGGCAGGTCTTACCCTCAGGACAGGCTTGCCACCTGTTCGCTTTGGGTCTGGTTGTTGGAACGTTCACCGGGAGGCTCCCTCTGGGCCTCCCTGCTCACTGCCTGCGCCCCTCTGCCCGCCGGGCCCCCCACTGTGCCTGCCCTGCTCAGCTTGGTTTCTGATCCCGCGTTCTCCCTCAGAGCGAGGCTCTGTCCCTCTCAACGCATCTCCTGCTCACTCGAGAGACCCAAGGGCCAGGCTGTTGAAGCACCTTTGCGGCCCAGAGCCCACCTGTACAACCATTTCTGTTCTCCCAGCAACATGATCTGAGAACGTCTCCCAGCCTGGCCAATTGTGGCTACGTTTGCACATTCAGTGTGAGATGTTTGATTGACAACAGAGGCACGCCCTCAGCCCATCTGTCAGCACACAGTTGATCCCTCGCTGCCTTGGCGGAGGGTGGTTTGGCCACCCCCTTCCATATTCTGGGGTTCAGCTGGAGTTTCTTCATCACCTAGTTTTTGTAGTCTGCAATTTTACGTCCTTCACTACCCTATTTTGTTTACTTGGGTTGCAGAAAGCATCTTGGGGAGATTCAAAACCACACTGAGGCTATGACTCCAATGCCACAGTCTAATAGATTTTTTTAATGTTGATAGAATGAATTATGCTCTAAAAAAGCTTTTAATATTTCATAGTTTACCTAAGAAAATATCGAACACTTACATATCATAATAACCGTATTGAGTCTTTACATCCAGAACCTAGTATGTCCTTCTATTCATTCAAACCTTATTTTTATATTTCTTGGCAAAATTTTGTAGTTTTCTTCATTTGTTTCTATATTCATCTTCTTAATATTTTTTCCTAGGTTAGTATTTTATTCTAGGGTGCTTTTGTGAATAGGAACACTAATTATGTTTTCCACTAATGTGCTAACTGCTTACAGATCATATGTAAGATTGCTATTGATTTTTATATACTTATTTAGGAAAAACATACATTTATATTTCCTTTTATATTTCCTAGATAAAAGATAAACTAGATTTTTAGCACAAATATAAAGATCAAACATGTTTCTTTGTTGAAATGAAATATCAATGGGGAATTTAGAGAATATTATTTTAATGACCAATTTTCAAATCAAAAGATCTTTTTCATTTTATGGTTTACAGTCATAATCATCAGATAAATCACAACTGATTTAATCAGTAGAATTTAATCAGGAGAGATATGCGAGGATTTGATCCACTGGTCTGAAATATCTTTGAAAATGACATAATTCTTTGTAATAATGCATTGTTCTTTGAGCAAGATCTTGTAAATGGCCCCTTTGGAGATGTTCTGAGAAATTGTATCTGTTTATAATCTGGTATTGGAATTTGAACAGAAGTTTGCATATTAGAAAAAGAAATTCTTTGGGAAACTCACTCTGCATAGTTTTGATTATAAAAATTCTGTGAATCAAATCATGAAAACACACTTTGGACCATCTGAGCAACCCCCATCTGCTTAAATAGAAAAGACCCAGAGAAGATGCACGTACCTCTCTTTCTCCTATTTTCCGAGAACAGTCCAGGGAGCCCGGATGCTTCTGACCCCGCAGGCTTGTCATCGGGGAAGTGCAGGAGGCCTGAGAAGCGCCAGTTCCCACGCAAAGAGAAAGCTGATTCTGGGGTGGAAGGAAGAAACGAGGGGTTTTCAAGAGAAAAGAGAGAGGACCGGGGAGGAGACAAAAACAAAGCAACAGTGGGTCCCAACTTTGTGTATAAAGTCAGCTGCGAGACCAGTCAGGCAGGGACACCTCAACCGGCCACAGCCCCCTCTGCCTCCGTGGGGACATTAGGCCATACGGAGTGAACTAGGCCGTACGGACAATTCAGTAAACCACCGGCGGGGTTTGGCTCTCACAGATCATCTTGACTCCAGAGCAGCTCGAAAGGTCTCTGCTGGCACGTGTGCCTCCTCTTAGGCTAAGACCACAGTCACCTAACCTTGAATCCCAGACCCTCACTGACCCTTGTTAACCATGCAGTGGGCAGTTAGCTAGCTTCCTCGACTATAAAATGATAAGTTTAGACTAGATGAGCCTTCCTACCTCATTTCAAATATCGTAGGTTAACGCATATATGTGGAATCTAGAAAAATGGTACAGATGAACCTATTTCCGGGGCAGGAATAGAGACAGACATAGAGAACGGACATGTGGACACGGTGGGGGGGAAGGGGAGGGTAGGATGAATGGGAGATTAGGACTCATATATATATACACTACCATGTGTAAGATAGCTAGCTAGTGGGAACCTACTGTATAACACAGGGAGCTCAGCTCGATGCTCTGTGGTGACCTAGATGGGTGGGATGGGGGAAGGGGTGGGAGGGAGGTCCAAGAGGGAGAGGATATAGGTATACACAGAGCTGGTTCACTTCGTTGTGTAGCAGAAACTAACACAGCATTGTAAAGCAATTATACTCCAATAAAAAAAAGTTACCAGTAACTATATATTTTGAGGTACACTGCCTAATTAAAAAAAAATAGCTCATTTCCACTCAGACATTCCATAAGGCTCTGAAACCCATAACACGAGTCCACATAGTCAAATGCCTTCACCTGACAATTACATACTGAGTGCAAACAACAACCTAGGCAGTATGCGAGCCAATGGGGGTAGAGTAAACAGAAATGGGGGAGGGGCTGCAAATGGGCACAAGGTTTCTTTCTGGGGAGACGGAAATGTTCTAAACTTAGATGATGGTGATGGCTGCACCACTAATGAATGATTGAATTGGGTGCTTAAAATGAGTCAGTTTTATAGCATGTAATTTATGTCTCAAGATATCCATTTTAAAAAGAAAAAGAAAAAACAGAGCAGCTAGGCCTAGTTCTACAATGCTTCCAGAAGGATAAACAAGAAAGGCAGGTTGGGGAGCTGGGTGTGACAGCAAAGGATTCCACTGGGGATGGTCCTGGACCCGTCCCAACCTGAGTAGTACCAGCAGGTCCCCTGATTCAGTGGTGGCTTGGCATCTCCCAAACATTTCTTAAGCCACACTCTCTTCCTCTATGTCAAGGCCTATGCAGACACTGGCTGGTGAGATAGAAGCTGACTTCTGTCTGTGGGCCAGGCCTCTACCCAGGCTGGCAAGCATCCAACAAACTGTCCACGTTGAGAGGCAATTTCTCTCCTCTGCTTCCTTTTCCCATCCCCCAGGAAAACAACACCAGGAAGGTAACCCTCTGAGGGTAA
This sequence comes from Balaenoptera borealis, assembly GCF_965194805.1. NCBI lineage: Eukaryota > Metazoa > Chordata > Mammalia > Artiodactyla > Balaenopteridae > Balaenoptera > Balaenoptera borealis. The sequence goes on from NC_138874.1 coordinate 114,707,528, forward strand.
GAGGAGGCAAGTATCCTAAGATGGCTACTCATTACAATGTTTGCAATTATTTCAAATTTTGATTTTCATAATAACTCTTCATGGTTGTGTTGACCAGAGGGAAATTTTATTCCCAAATGTTTCCATGTCAAATTTGCCATTATCTTCCAGGGGAAAAAAATCAAATGGAAAGACTTTTAAAACGAGATAAAGTTTGCTCATTGGAAATTAGAAATGAATATTTATTCTCAGATCTCTATCTAGATTAAACCCTTTTATTTAACACCAGTTGAAAGTGTAAATTATTCACATGTTTACATTTCCATGACTTCTGTTCTCTAATGATTCCCTTTTCTAGAGTGTATTAGTGGTAAGATAATGAAATGCCTCATCAGCTTGGAGTATTAAGCGAACAACTACAACTTTTTCAACAATGAATAAGAAATAGAGTGGGCCCCAACAATTTATTTTGTCAGTTTCATGCAATATACAACTAACTTCCCGAAACATAGCAATTAAAGAGAGGGCTGCCAACAGCCATGGAAATGCATTCCAGTCTCCCATAGACATGCAATGGGGCCATGATAACAAATTCACTGCTCTCACACAAATCATGATTTTTGGCAAGATTCACCTTTGCCAGAAGGGAGGAGAATTAGGAAGAAAAGAGAGATCACAGTATTCTCCACTTCTCCAGCCAGAAGAGATGAGCTCTTGCTGTTTGAATGACATTATAAAACTGTTCACTCGATCCTTCTCTCTTAGGTTATGACTTAAGGAAATTTTATCATTAATAAAAGTAATCTTTCATCTGTTTATAGTGCTTTAAGATTTCAAAACACTTGCACATGTTATCCCATCCAAGTGATGTGTTCTTTCTGGAACATGGAAAGCTTTATATGCCTGGAGATAAATGAACATACATATTGAAAGTCAAGAATTTTATAAAACAAATCTGTTTTCCAGAACTTTCCATGAGAATGTTTTACAAATCCTTCAATAGCCCCATGTTATCCATACATTTAAGTGCTAATAACCTATGACCTATAACCATTCTATACAGCCCTCTATTTTATAAATCTCTACGTCCATGGAAATGACAATGCATTTTTTGTTGTTGTTATCCCAAGCATAACTGCTGGCCTCAAAGGAGTCAGAGAAATGCTTTCCTTAGAATTACAATAGGCATTGTGGTTAAAGAATTAAGACATAACGCCTATCTGCAAAATATTTACAATCTAATAGGGAAAACAAAATGCTCTTAAAATGGAAACTAACAAAACACAACAATGAACAGGACTAAGTGATGAAGGGAAACCCTGGATGAGCGGAGAGGCCCTTGCTGGCTGCCTCGAACTCTGATGACTGTTGTTCAGAGGAAGAAAGCAGGCAAGGTGCCCGCGCTGCAGGTAACGGGAGCTGCAGGGGGAAACCTCCGGGCAAGAAGGTGCCAGGCCTCTGCAGGTAAGAGCACAGCCTCGTCCAAGTGGAGCAAAAGGGGTCATAAAGTATGTAGGTGCCCACAGATTGGGCCAGATTGTGAAAAGCCATGAATTGCAGGCTCGAGTTTTTATTTGATCTTGTAGTTAATCAGGAATTTTTTTTAAAAAGGGAAATTTAACATTTTTAAGCAATATTTTAGCACTATGAATCTGACAGTGATGTGTGAGATGAACTGAATGAGAAGGAAGTTTGGGGAGAGGAAACCAACTGTGACAACCTTCTAAGAATTTCAGCAACAGGTGACTGAGACCTGAACTCGGCCGCGGCAGTCACGGGACAGGAAGGAGAGACGGGTGTGCAAGGTGTGCACGCAGAACGCAGCGCCACGAGGCCAGGCTGACGGGGGTGGAGGAGGCCAGCAGGGGAAGTGACCCAAGATTCCAACGCAGGTGACTTGGAAATCAACGACGGCGCCGCTGATGGGAACCGGGGGCTGGCTTGCCTGGAAGGAGATGAGGGGTCGGGTGCGATGTGCTGAATCTGAAGTGACAGCCTGACACCTGGGTGGAAATGCGCAGAGCAGAGCTCCAGAGGACTCAGCAGAGGAGGGGCTGTCACGCCGTCACCTGCACAGAAAAATCCGCAGGCAGTGTCCACAGCCCTCCCCAGAGGCCCAGACACTGGACTCCCTGAGCCTCTTCCGAGTTCGTTGTCCACACACAAAGCACGGCCCTCTGTCATATTTGCCGTTTGTGTGGCTACTTCGTGTCTTTGCCATATTTCCCCAAGTAGTCTATGGTTTCTTGGCTTTGCAAAGATGGGGTCTCACACTTAACATCAGAACCCAGTCATGTCAGAGCTCGGAGGAGGGACCATGCCAATTTTTTGCATTAAGCCCATTTTATAAAGGAGGCAAAGCTAAACCAAAGATACTCAATTAGCTAGTGGCAGCAAGGATACCATCCCCTGCTCCAGGGCTCTTTGCCCTTGTACCATTCTATCTCTTGTTTGGGGTGACCGGGATGTGGTATTTGAGAATTATTGTAAGGCGATTGGGAAATTTTTATGAGGAAGTCAAGAAGGCAGAACCTCTTGGCGGTATGTAATTCACAAAGAAGGAAATCGTTATTTTTGGACAAGAACAATCTCTAAAGATATAACTGGGTCCATAGGGAACTGCCTTCCATTTCCTTACAACGACCCTTTAAATTAATACCGCGGTCGCCCACAATGGTTGGCTTGGGAAAAGGAGCCTGGGTCCCTTTCCATGGACCTCTTCCCTCTTCTCATTGTAGTCATGACCGCTTGTTCCTTTCGGGTCACAATCCTGCCCTGTTGCTCCTCCCTGGACAGAAATCCCCCTCTCTGTCTTCCTCCCAGCTAGGGTGACCCTATGCCCTGATTTGCGAAAGGCACTCTTGCTTTTTACCCAATATTCCAGTATTATTACAAATAGAGCCTCTCTCACTCTCAAAATGTCTGGTGTGGATAATAAATTAAAAGGCTACCATTTATAGGGCATGCCACCAAGAGTTCAATGTCTATTAGATTGCCTAACCGAGAAACTCACAGTAGACATTTTTTCTTCTGTCAGGTCAGCAGCCCACCCCTGCCCCACTTCTCACGGACAGTCTGATGGTTCTAGTGGGGACCTGCACCCACCCGCATGGGCATCCACATGACGAGTGGGACCTACTCATTCAAGCCAACAAATGCCCTTTCTAATGACTCTAAGTCAAGTTGCCTTACCAATGAAAGAGAATCCTAATAACACAAGATGCTGCTATCCACCAGCTCTGATTCTCCACTGCATTTGGCACTTGCACAGATTTGCAATTTTATAACGTGACTTTTGTTAGGCTGCTCTTTATACACCAGACTTGAATTTTTGTTCTTAACTTTGCTGAGGCTTCATTTCAAATTGTTTCCTATGCTTTCTCATGGCCCACTTTCAATTAAAACATTATTTGCTTAACGAATGGGTTTGTCCATTCATTCAACAAGTATTTACTATATTCCAGCAGAATTCTCTGTAATCTTGGAGATGGACAGGGTTCCTTTTTTCCTAAAGGAAAAAAGTAAGTCTAAAAGGTAAATTTGATTTAAATAAATTATTAAGTGATACATGTGATCGGCACTACAAGGAAAAGCACCGGAAGTTGTGTGATGGGAAGCGTCACCTCCTTTTTTGTGGGGAGGAGGGTCAGAGATAGAAAGAGTGGGTAGGAATTAACCTGGAACTAAGGGCAAGTGAGAAAGGCATTCAAGATAAAAGGAGCTGCCAGTACAGTTACCAGTACAGATGGGAACCATGTCAGGGCACAAGAGGCATTTTGAGAAGATAGGAGTGTGGCCAAGCTGTCACAAGGACAGCTCACGTGGGCGGCAGTCAGGAGGTGACAGGTGCTGGTGGCCCGGGTGAGCGTGACGGCAATGGGGCAGGTGAAATCCAGATGCCTGAAAACATGCTGGGGGTGGAGGCGTTCAGCCTTTCAGCCTCTCACTGCCTGGGGAGGCAGCAGGACGTGGCAAGTGTGATTCCCAGGAAGAGGGTGAACCTGAGCTGAGATGAGGGAATCAGGAGAAACCAGGTTGGCTGGGGAAGGTCATGAGTTCTGTTCTGACATCTTCAAGCCATCTGTGAGGCATCGCCAGGCAAGGCGGATGGGATGCTGACACGCTAGTCTGAGTCTTGGACATTGTGAACTGGGGGCCAAGGCTTGTAGACAATTGAAGCCCTGGGCTTGGATGAGGTCACTTGGGAGCATTTGTAGAGAGAAAAGAGGAAACAGGCCTGAGCACTTTCAGTGATCTAGTAAAGAGACTGAGAGAGGTAAGGAAGGTCCAGGAAAGAGGCTCGGAGGCAGAGTATTGGAGAAGAGTGGAGCCGAGGATGTCCACTGGCTGTCCACTTGAGTCAGCAAGAGAGACTGAGGACTCCCCGGGAGGGACAGCCGGGAAGGGGTGGAGGTGGGAATCAGATTGGAATGTGTGAAGACGTGGAAGCAACCTACGTGTCCTTCGACAGACAAGTAGATAAATAAAGAAGACGTGGTACGTACATACACGTACCAGCCATGGAATACTACTCAGCCATAAAAAAAGAACAAAATAATGCCATTTGCAGCAACATGGATGGACCTAGAGATGATCATACTAAATGAAGTAAGTCAGATAGAGAAAGACAAATATCATATGATATCACTTATATGTGGCATCTTAAAAAATGATATAAATGAACTTATTTACAAAACTGACTCACAGACATAGGAAACAAACTTATGGTTACCAAAAGGGATGGGGGGGAGGCGGGGGGGGGAGGGGGAGAGTTATATTAGGAGTTTGGGATTAACATATACACACTACTATATATAAAATAGATAAACCACAAGGACCTAATGTACAGCACAGGGAACTCTATTCAAAATCTTATGATAACCTATAATGGAAAAGAATCTGAAAAGAATAGATAGATGATAGATTAGATACATAGATAGATAGATAGATAGATAGATAGATAGATAGATAGATAGGTGGACGATAGATAACTAAATGACTTTGCTGTTCTCCTGAAACTAACACAACATCGCAAATCAAATATACTTCCATTTTTAAAAATGGTTTAAAGAAAAGGGAAAAGAAGATTGGAATGTGTGAGAGGTCCCAAGACTGGCTGCAAAGAGGGCAGGAAAAGGATGCAGGGTTCAAGGAGAGTTATTTTGTTTTGTTTTAATACGTGGATGTGTGGATGGGAGAGGGAGTCTTTTAAATGGGAGGAAATAGAGTGTGTTTGAGTATTGATGGGAAGGATCTAGCAGAGAGAGTTGAAGAAACAAAAAAGAGGGATTAAGTATGTGCTTTTACTGAGAAAGTAGAAAAGATTTCACCCAGAGCCTTGGATGGGAAGGATGCTTATTAATGCTCTTATTACGGAGTCAGGGATATGTAATAGCCGCAGAGAAGGTTTTTCAGGGAGTAATTTTCACCTGTTCCCAACTCTTTGGCCACTTTAAATATTTAGAGTCATTGTACCACTGACCCAGCCTGTTCTGGCTTACTACATTTTTGTTTGCATCACACTTTGTAAGAAGCTTTTAAATACACTACCTCCTTTGATACAGTAACTCAAGGAAAACATCCTATGCTTCTGGCACTGCCTCTGGTCCTGCCACTGATGCTTAGCCCACGGGCTCCTACTCGCCTGCCACAGGGCAAAGATCAAAACAAAGAGGGAAAATAAGCAGTTGTTCGTTTCTCCACACACTGAAAACTTCTTTTCCTTCCACCCATTTCATTCAGCTGTGATATATATTCATAAGCACATGTAAATAAATAAATAAAGTGCTGTGATGAGGCGAGTGGTTATATCGGATAAACACGAGGGAAATTCTGTTACCAAAGGAACTATCAGTCATGGTGGCGGGGCATCAGCTCAGGGCTCTGGGGAGGGTGCGAGGGATTTCAACTTTGCTGGAAGCAAATGTGGATGCAAAACAGTCCAAGGATCTGTCACTGGGATTACAGTGAAACTAAACAAAAGTTATTATTTTTTTCTTTTTGTCCGCACTTTAGAAAACTATTTATACAACTTTTTTCTAGACCCACATGCAGTATAGGTATTTAATGCTAATCTGTATCACAGTATAAATAGTATTTCAATCCGTAAACAATGCATAAAGATGTATATAGTGTGTTGTATGTCTGTATAAATTTTATTTTAATGAGCATGTTTCTTCTGAAAAAAAAAAAAAACAGCACTTAAGGCTTTTAGTGTGTTTTTTAATGTTTCTGAGCAAACATTCACTCTTTTGATCCTGACTATTCAGCTGACCTGCAAAATATCTGGAAGTTCCTTCATGAATAAGACGTTTCTTTTGTGTGTGTGTGTGTGTGTGTGTGTCATTTCAGTGTTTCACTTGTGGGTGAGTTAGGTGGTTTGGGCTATTTTTAATCAACTGATAGGATTTAGTGCAAAAATCAATTAAAGGCAGCACCCCAACTGACGGATTGTTATGTTTGTATGGTTTTTCATTAAATAAAGACAGTGACTTTGCACGGAGTCAAATGAACTCCTCCACGTGCAAAGCAGATCTCACTGCTGAGCACACACCTTGTCACACCACCTCTCCCCTCCTCCTGGAAGAAACCCGTTTACTTAGCACACTAACTAACCCAGTGTTTTACCCTCACGCGCGCACTCTCTTTTTAATTTAGAAGAATCTTGAAAAACACGAAGCAGCAGAATTTTGGCACGCTCCTCAGAAAGCACATAAATAAATCTTTTTTCAGCAAATCTCCAAGGGTTTTAGGCAAAACTTTGTGAATGCCAGAGCAGAAAGCTAAAAACAATTTCGGGTTTGTTTGTTGAGCCAAAAAAGTGGACATCATGTCCAAAGAACAACTTAAAGCACTATGTTTTTGTATTAAAGAATTCAGTAATATGCATTTCCAACTTAAGAATTCGTCTGCAGAGTTTCCCAGGCATAGACTGCTTCTCCAAGTTTTAACTCTTAACAGAGAAATCCAAACAGAACGGGCTCTGGGAGATAGCAGTGTTTCTGAGGCAGCCTCTGAGTAAAGAAGTGGATCGTGTGTTCAAGGGCACTGCACTCAGGTTTTTCTCTGAGATGATTCAAAAGAACGGAAACAACTGCCATGGGCACAATTTTCTTTCCCCCAAATCTCCATGACCTGTTCCTTCCCGTTAACAGGAATGAGCGCCATCCTGTAGGACAGGACACTGAACATAATAGAAGTTCAAAACATATTTGTTGAACCAAAAAAATATAAAAGCCAGAGATAACAAGTTGTGCTTGCCATTTTTTTCACTGCTTTACTGAGGTATGATTGACATAGAAAAAGCTGTAGGTATTTAATGTTATTTGGAGATAACATGATATTGTATACTAGAAAATTTGTGAAGAGGGTGAATCTTCTGTTGTGTGCTTGCCTTTTAGAATTAATTGAATTTTCTTGTTCATAAGAAAAACACAAATACATTTCAAAAAGAAATTTTAATTATGGAAAGAAAAGAGAGGAAATAGAAATCTCCAGCCCCTAAGAAGCACTTTTCTCTCTCTGTTGCCCACGGTCTACCTGAACCTCCCTTCTGGCTCCCACACCTTCTAACCAGCATCACTATTGCCTGTGATGAAGTCTGACCTTCCTGCACAGAGGGGAGATTCTTTGTTGGCTTCATCTCCACATCCCTCACTGCCAAGTCCGTGGTACCAAGTACAATGGGTACACCTGGAAGGCACTCAGCAAATGTCTTGAGTCAATAATCCCATTATTCTAATTTTCCACATGCATTGACTGACATTAGGTAGGAAGGCACAAACAGGCCTAACAAATGCATTTAAACTCCTTCCTTCAGTGCTTCTGGAAGAATGGAGGGACTCATACAAATACTTTGAAGCCTAAACACCATGAAAGGTTTCCATCATGTATTTGTGTAATGCACATGGTCCATATTTGTCCACTTAGGTCTTTATTTGAACATCTGGTTTTCTGCTGTGAGCCTTCCCGTGGCTGGATGGAAGCCACTTTGAAACCTGGAAGCAATGCCTGATGTTCTCTAATTAACTTTTTCCCCCTCAAATAGGAATAAAATGGAGTGTAAGAAAATTTGGCAATGACTCATTTTGTATATTGCTCTGATAATTCATTTTAGCCCAATCTCATCAGTTCTATTTAACTTATACCGAAGAAAGTTTTGATGATTTAAGGAGAAACACATCACACAACGAGCTGACTGGTATCATTTCAAAGTCATTCCTGTTAGACGGCACCTTAATCACAACTTGTAGAGCCTTGGCATGTGTGGCCCTGAGCTGCCGCCCCTCCTTCCCCCCACCTCCATGCCCCATCCTGCTCTCTACACTCTAGCTGTGCCAGCACAGTCAGCTCCTTCAACACTCATCCTCTCTCCCCCGACAGAGGACCAGCCAGCACTGCTTCTTCGCCTGATCACGCCCCCCCAGCCACTGCCTGGTTTAACCTACACTGACTTTAGATCTCAGCTCAAGGGCCACTGGCTCTAACAAACTATTCCTTACACTTACTCAAGGTCAAGTTCTTCTGCTATACCCTCCTGGAGAATCAATCATTTCTATTATCTCACTGCACTTGTTTTTTAGCTTACAATCTGATTCCATATATTACTGAGATTATTTCATCAATATGTATTGACACCAAAAGTCTCACAGGAATATGGTCATGCCCATTTTTCCCCACAAAGGAGACACGCAAATATTTATTGAATTAACGCATGACAAAAGAATAAATGAATGGACAATAAATATATCCCACAACCTACTTTGTCCTCTAGAAGGCTCACTTCCTCACTCATCACAATAAATTTCATACCTTCTTGTCTCTCTTCAAGCTTTTGACATTTTTTCCTCCACTGTCTCCCTCCCCTGAGGACCTTACCACATGCTTCATGGAGAATACAGGGGCCATCTTCCCACCACCAATCTTATAATCCAGTAAACATTTGCACCCACCTGTTCCTCAAAACAAATGGAACAAACAGGAAAAAACATAGCATAATGGCAGACCTAAATCCAACCACATAATAGTTACAATAAATGTAAATGGACTGAAAACTCCAACTAAAAAGCAGATAATGTAAGACTGGGGATGGGGACTTCCCTGGTTGTGCAGTGGTTAGGAATCTGCCTGCCAATGCAGGGGACACAGGTTCGTTCCCTGGTCCGGGAAGAACCCACATGCCATGGAGCAACTGAGACCATGTGCCACAACTACCGAGCCTGCACTCTACAGCCCACAAGCCACAACTACTGAGTCCGTGTGCCACAACTGCTGAAGCCCGCAGGCCTAGAGCCTATGGTCCACAAGAAGAGAAGCCACCGCAATGAGAAGCCCGCACACCGCAACCAAGAGGAGCCCCCACTCGCCACAACTAGAGAAAAGCCCGCGCGCAGCAACGAAGACCCAAAGCAGCCATAAATTAATCAATTAATTAATTTTAAAAAAAAGAAAGACTGGGGATGAAAAAGCACCAAGACTCAACTATATTATGTCTAGAATAGATGTGCTATAAATATAAAGATACAAGTAGCTAAAAGAAAAAATAGGAAAACATAAACCATACGATAGTAAACATAAAAAGGATGAACCAACTATATCAGACAAAATATCTTTTACTATATGTTACTTAGTAACATCAGCAAATAGACTTTAGGAAAAGTAATATTACCAGAGACTAAGGAGAACTTTTTTTTTTTTTTTTTTGGCTGCGTTGGGTCTTTGTTGCTGCATGCAGGCTTTCTCTGGTTGCAGCATGTGTGGGCTTCTCATTGTGGTGGCTTCTCTTGTTGTGGAGCATGGGCTCTAGGCACACAGGCTTCAGTAGTTGTGGCATATGGCCTCAGTAGTTGTGGCTTGCGGGCTCTAGAGCGCAGGTTCAGTAGCTGTGGCGCACGGGTTTAGTTGCTCCGCGGCATGTGGGATCTTCCTGGACCAGGGCTCGAACCCGTGTCCCCTCCATTGGCAGGCAGATTCTTAACCACTGCACCACCAGGGATGCCCAGGAGAACATTTTATAATGATAAAAGTGTCAGCATATCGGGAAGACATAACAATTATAAATTTGTATGCTTCCAATGACAGCACTTTAAAATACATTAAACAAATGCTGACAGAAAAAAAGAGAGAAAAATGGCAAGTCAACAATCATAGTTGAAGATATCAACAACCTCCTATCAGTGATCCACAGAACAACTAAACAAAATATCAGTGAATAATAGATGTCACAAGCATAGACTATAGAATGACATTTATGAACAGTAATTTTTTCAACTGCATATAGAATGCTTATCAAGAGAGACCACATACTGGGGTACAAACAAGTCTTGACACATATGTCTTGACACATGAAAAGACAGAAACCACATACAGTATATTGTTTAAACACAGTGGAGTTACATTCAAAAAGTATAACAGTAATACATCTTTTCAAAGCCTCAAATATTTGGAAATTGAACAGTATACTTTTACAAAACCTGTGTAACAGGTTTTACAAAAGGAAGACAGGAAGGAGAAAGGAAGAAATCAAAGAGAAAATTAGATAACATTTCAAACTAAATGATAATGAAAATGCAACATATCAAATTTGTGGTTTATAGCCAAGGCAGAAATAAGAAGACCATTTCTAGCTTTAAATGCTGATATTAGAAAAAATTTAAATGGGATTTAAATCAAGTTTCTATGTTAAAAAGCTACCAAAAGTTGAGTAACCTGAAATTAAATAAGTTAAAAGAAAAAAAATCTAAAGAGCAAAAATCAATAAAATGGAAAACAGAAAAAAACAACAAAGAGAACTAACAAAAGTTGATTCTTTGAAAAGATTAATAATATTGATAAACCCATCACAAGATTGATCAAGGAAAGAAAAAAGAGAAAACTGCTTAGCCTTATCAGTAATAAAAAGAAGCAACATGATAAAAATTCTGCAGATATTAAAGGAATAATAAGGAAATGGTATAAACAACTTTTATGCCAATACTGAAACTGACACTAAATGAAATAGAAATTCTGAAGTGCCTGTTTCAATCAAAGAAGTTGAATTCATATTGATAAAACTCCCTAAAAAGAAAATGAGACAAAGACATCACAAAGTAAATTATGAGCCAATATCCCTCATTAATAAGTATGAGAAGTTCTTAAAATTTTAGCAAGTTGAATATAATATTACATAAATGAATACTGTATTATAACCTAATGGAGTTTATCCCAGAAAGGGAAGGTTGGTTTAACATTTAGAAATCAATACTAAAATGTAATTAACTATAATAACAGACTAAAATAAAAATTATAATCATCTCAAGGATGCAGAAAAACATTTGACAAAATCCACCTTATATTGTTGATTAAAACTTTCGGCAACAAGGAATAGAAGAAAACTTTCTCAATTGAAAAAAGACATCTATGAAAAACATATACCTTACATCATATTTACTGATGAAAGACTGAATGTTTTCCTGCTAAGATCAGAAATGACACAGGGCTTCCCTGGTGGCGCAGTGGTTGAGAATCTGCCTGCCAATGCAGGGGACACGGGTTCGAGCTCTGGTCTGGGAAGATCCCATATGCCACGAAGCAGCTAAGCCTGTGTGCCACAACTACTGAGCCTGCGCTCTAGAGCCCGTGAGCCACAACTACTGAGCCTGCGCGTCTGGAGCCTGTGCTCCGCAACAAGACAGGCCACGATAGTGAGAGGCCCGCGCACCACGATGAAGAGCGGCCCCCGCTCGCCGCAACTAGAGAAAGCCCTCGCACAGCAACAAAGACCCAACACAGCCAAAAATAAATAAATTAATTAATAAAAAAAAAAAAGAAATGACACAAGAATGTTCATTCTTATCAATTCTATTCAGTGTTTTGTAGGATTTTCTAACCAGTGAAATCAGACAAGAAAAAAGGAATTAAAGGCATGCAGATTACAAAGGAAAGAATAAAGCTATATTAATCATACATGATATAACTGTTTATGTAGAAAACCTCATTAAATATACCAATTTTGAAAAGATGCTAGAACTAATAATTTTATTTAACAAAGTTTCAGTATATAAGATCAATATATGAAAATCAGTTTTACTCTATATATTAGTGACAAACCATTGCAAATTAGAAGTATAAAACAATAGTATTTATAATAGCATAAGAACAAATGAAATACTTAGTGAAAATTTTAACAAAAGATACACAAGACATGCACAATAAGAACTACTAATTGTTTACAAAGAAAATTAACCTAAATAAGCAGATAAATATACCATGTTCCTAGTTTAGAAACCTCAATATTGTTAATATGTCCATTCTTCTTAAATGGATCTTTAGATTCAAAGCAAATCCCAATCCTAACCCCAGAATGCTTTTCTGTGGAAATTGACAAGCCAATTTTAGAATTCACATGGAAATGTAAAGGCCTTAATATAGCCAAAGAAACTTTGAAAAAGAAGAATACAGTCTTTCCAAAAAATGGTGCTGAAACAATTGGCTACCGAAATGCAAAAAATAAACTTTGATCTATCTCTCTCACTATATACAAAAATTAACTCAAAATGGATCATAGACCTAAAAAAAATCCTAGAACTATAAAACCTTTGGGAAAAAAAAAATAGAAGAAAATCTTTGTGGCCTTGGGTTAGGTAAAGATTTCTTATATGCAAGACCAAAAGCAAGATCCCTGGAAGAAAAAAAAGATTGATAAATCAGACTTCAAATATTAAAAAATTTTGTTCTGTGAGCGACATTGTTAAAATGGTGATAACCCAAGCCACATGCAGGGAGAAAACATTTTCAAATCACATATCTAATGATGGACCTATATTGAGAATAAATAAAGGACTCTCAAAACTCAATCATAAGAAAACAAACAATACAGTAAAAAATGGACAAAAGATTTTAACAGACATTTCACCAAAGAAAATATAGAGAGGGTAATTAAACACATTAAAAGATATTCAACATCATTTGGCATTAGGGAAACATAAATTAAAACTATGGTGATATACTGTTACCCACTTCCTAGAATGGTTAAACGACCGAGCATTCAAATGTTGGCAAAGTTCTGGAAACAATTGGAATCTCACAGCTGGTGGAAATGTCAAATGGTACGGCATGGAAAAAGAGTTTGTCATTTCTTCAAAAGGTAAGCATACACCTACCATATGGCTCAGTCAATCCACTCATAGATGTTGACCCAAAAGAAATGCAAGTGTATGTCCACAGAAAGATCTCTGAAAAAAGGTTTATAACAGTGATATTTGTAAAAGCCAAACATTGGAAACAACACAGATGTCTATCAACAGGTGAGTAGATAAGGAAACACTGGGATACCTGTACTGTGGGGAACTACTCAGCAATTTAAAGGAACAAACCATTGCTATACATAACAATATGGATGAATCTCAAAATAAGTATGCTGTGAGAGAACAGACAAAACAAGTATAGGCACCTATTAGTCCATATATATAAAATTTTAGGAAATGCATACTAAGGTATAGTGACAGAAAGCAGATCAGTGGTTGCCTGAGACGGGGTAGGGATGTGTAAGTCCAGGAGCAGCAAGGAGGAAGAAAGAGTTACAAATGTGCACAATGAAACCCTTGGAAGTGATGGGTGTGCTTGTTATCTTCATTATGATGGGTGCCAGCTTCACAGCAGTATACATGTGTCAAAGGTTTTCAAATTTCAATATAAGCAGTATGATGTATGTCATTTACAACTCCATAAAGTTTTTCAATCAATTAACTATTTCTACATTTTAGCAGGAACAATTAGCAACTGAAACTTAAAAATATAATTCCATTTACAATAACCTCAAAAATATTTAATATTTAGGAGTAAGTTTAACAAAAGACATCTTAAAACTACAAAATTCTGCTGTGAGGAATTTTTAAAAGACCCAAATAATCAGTAAAATACATCGTGGTCATGGATGAGAAGAATCAATATCATTAAGACATATATTCTCTGCAAATTCATTTATAGATTCAATGCAATCCAATTCACGTTCTCCTAGTCTTTTTTATAGAAGTTGACAAGCTGATTCTAAAATTTATATGGAAATGCAAAGGGCCTAGTAAAGTCAAAACAATGTTGAAAAAGCGAAACCAAGCTGAGGGCTTCACTATCTGAGTTCTAGATTTACTGTGAAGTTTCAGGAACCCTGACAGTGTAGTACTGGCACAAGAGTAGACAAACAGATTGAGGGAATAGAATACAGAAATAGACTGACACTTACATGGTCAATAAACTTTTCACAAACACACCAAACAATTCAAAAGGAAAATTGAATTCAGCAAATTTTACTGGAACAACTGACATCCACATGGAAAAAAGTAATTTTGGACCCCCATACTTTTGTACATCATACCAAAAAAAAATGAATCATAGATCTATATATCTTTATATATCACAGATCTATAAAGCTTTTAGAAGAAAATATAAGATAATATTGTTACAACCTACAGGCAAAGATTTATTAGACAGAACCCAAAAAGCAATAGCCATGACCAAAAAATGGTGAATTAGACTTACCTAAATTAAAAACCCATGCTCATCAAAGACACCATTAAAATGAATAAGCAAACTGCAAATACTTACAAAACATTTGTCTGACAAGGGACATATTCAAAATATACAATGACTCCTACAATTCAATAATAGAAAGACAAACAGCCCAACTAAATTAAAATATGGGCAAAATAGTAATTGAACAGACATTTCACAAATGAAGCAGCATGAATGATCAATAACCACACAAACCAGTACTCAGCATCCCTTGTCGTCAAGGAAATGCAAATTAAAACCACAATGTGATATCACTATACACCCTAGAATGGTGAAAATTAATAAGATTGACAAAACCAAATGTTGGCAAGGAAATGGAGCAACATGAACTCTCATGTAGCTCTGGATGAAACATAAAATGTTACAACCGCTTTGGAAAAGTTTTAACAGTTTCATTTAAAGTTAAACTTACTCTGTGTATTTGTCTAAGAGAAATTAAAATATATGTCCCCGAAAAGTGTAGAAGAATATTCATAGCAGCTTCAACCCCCAATTGTCTATCACTGGGAGAATGAATGAACAATGTGTGACATAGGACACTAGGCAGCAGTAGAGAGAAAGGAGCTACTGACTTCTGCATGTGGATAAATCTCCCAGATGAAACACTGAGTGAAAGGAGCCAGACACAAAGAAATTCACACCATGCAATTTCATTTACAGGAAGTTCTAGAACAGACAAAACTAATATAAGATGGAAAAAGTCAAAAGAGTGGTGTTCTGGGCAGGAGTGTGGGATGGTGGCAGAGTAGGAACTGACTGGGAAGAGAGGGGACTGAAATGTTCTCTATGGTGACAGGGATGTGAATTCCATGACTGCATCCGTTTGTCAGAATTGTACAGTTAGTGTTTGTGTGTGTGTTTCAATGTGTGTAAATGTCAACTTAAAAAAGAACTATCAGATTTGGAGGTCACCAAGATGGTGGGGTAGGAGACCCCAGCCTCCATCCTCCCACAGAGAATCTAAAAAGGATGAAGTCGTGGAAACCGAGAGTAGATTTGATGGTTACCAGGGGCTGGGTCGGGGGAGGAACTGTGGAGATGTTGGTCAAAGGGTACAAATACTCAGTTATAAGATGGATAGTGTACCGCATGGTGACTATAGTTAACAATGCTGTACTGTGTACTTAAAAGCTGCTGTGAGAGTAGATCAAAAACGTTCTCGCTGTAACCACAAAATGGTAATTACATGAGATGAGGATGTGTTAACTAACCTTATTGTGGTAAACAGTTCACAATATGTACATGTATCAAATAATCACATTGTACACCTTAAACTTATACAATGTTATATGTCAATCATATCTCATTAAAGCTGGGGGCGGGGAAGAACTGTAAATAATGAAAAGAATAAAGTAAGGTTAGGGAGTGAATAGAGGTATGGGTGAAAAAAGAATGGCAGAAGGTTCATAATTATTGAAGGTGGGTGATGGGTATGTCAAAGTCCATTGTATTATTCTGTTTACATGTATTTGGAATTTTCCACTAAATTAAAAACTATTAGAAAAAAATTCAGGTTGGCTCTCAAAATAATTATCTTATAATAGTCCAGGGATAATGTTAGAGATTTTAAAAAGCATTTGAAACTTTTAAAACCAGTTGATAAGTCACCCAGCAAGATATTTCTTGGACCAGATTACCACACCACACATGATTATGTATATAGAGATACATATACAAGATAGAGCGAACACGCACACTCCTGTAATTAGCAGATAAGAGTCAAGGTCATGGCACAGGTCTTGGTGTCATGTGTCCTAGTAACTGGGGACTTGGGGGAAAGGGTTCAAGTTCTGGCTTTGCCACTGTCCTTGGGGGTACCAGTTACTCTAAGTAATTCCCTCACCTGTCAAATGAGAAAAAATCATAGTGCTTACCACACACAATTATTGTGAAAATTAGAGAATCCACTGAAGCAACTGTACATGTTAGGGGAAGACTCAATATCATTTTTTTTATTTTATCGAAATACAGTTGTTTTACAATATCATATTAGTTTCAGGTGTACAGCACAGTGATTCAATATTTTTATCAGTTATACTCCCTTTAAGTTATTACAAAATAACGGCTATATTTCCCTGTGCTGTACAATATATCCTTGTTTCTTATCTATTTTATACATAGTAGTTTGCATCTCTTCATCCCCTTCCCCTATCTTGCCCCTTCTCCCTTCCCTCTCCCCACTGGTAACCACTAGTTTGTTACCTATATCTGTGAGTCTGCTACTGTTTCATTATACATTCGTTTCTTTTTTTTTTATTCCATATATAAGTGATAACATACAGTATTTGTCTTTCTCTGATTTATTTCACTAAGCATAATGCTGTCTAGACCCATCCACATTGTTGCAAATAGCAGAATTTCATTCTTTTTTATGGCTGAGCAATATTCCTGTGTGTCTGTGTGTGTCTGTGTGTGTGTGTGTGTGTGTGTGTATATATATATATATATATATATATATATATATATATATATATATATATATATATATATACACACACACTACATCTTCGTTATCCATTTATCTTTTGCTGGACACTTGGGTTGCTTCCATATCTTGGCTATTGTAAATAAAGCTGCTATGAAGATTGGGGTGAATGTATCTTTTTGAATTAGTGTTTTCAGTTTCTTCAGATATATTTCCAGCAGTGGGATTGCTGGATCATATGGTAGTTCTATTTTAAGTTTTTTGAGGAACCTCTGTATGGAGGTTTTCCACAGTGGCTGCACCAATTTACATTTCCAACAACAGTGTGCGAGGGTTCCCTTCCCCTTTTCTCCTCATTCTCTCCAACATTTGTTACTTGTAGACTTTTTGATTAGCCACTCTGACAGGTGTGAGGTGATATCTCATTGTGATTTTGATTTGCATTCTCTAATAATAAGCAATGTTGATCATCTTTTCACATGCCTGTTAGCCATCTGTATGTCTTGTTTGGAAAAATGTCTATTCAGGTCTTCTGCCCATTTTTTTTGATTGGGTTGTTTGGGTTTGTTTGTTTTTTTTTGGTTTTTTGTTTGTTTGTTTGATGTTGAGTTGTATCAACTGTTTATATATTTTGGTTATTAACCCCTTATCTGTCATATCATTTGCAAGTATGTTCTCCCATTCAGTAGGTTGTCTTTTTTGTTATTGTTGATGGTTTCCATTGCTGTGCAAAAGCTTTCAAATTTAATTATGTCTCATTTGTTTATTTTTGCATTTATTTATTTTACTTATTTTGGAGACAGATCCATAAAATATTGCTACAATTTATGTCAAAGATGTTCTGCCTATGTTCTCTTCTAGGAGTTTTATAGCTTCAGATCTCAAATTTAAGTCTTTAATCCATTTGTTTAATCCATTTGTTTTTGTATATGGTGTGAGGGAAAGTTCTAATCTCATTGTTTTACATGTAGCTGTCCAGTTTTCCCAGCACCACTTATTGAAGAGACTGTCTTTTCCCTATTGTATATTCTTGCCTCCTTTGTTAGACTAATTAATCATAGGTGAGTGGGTTTATTTCTGGGCTCTCTATTCTGTTCCATTGATCTATGTGTCTGTTTTGGTGCCAGTACCATGCTGTTTCGATTACTGTATCTTTGTAGTATAGTCTGAAGTCAGGGAGCAGGCAGACTCAATATTATTAATTAGGGATATAATGTATTATTACCTGAAAATAAACGATCAGCAGGCAGCCAACAAAAACCTCTGGAGGCACAAGAGCACATAATTGTTTCTTCGGAGTAATGCAGGGCTTTAAAGAATCATTAAGGAATGGCTCCAGACCATGCTAGCTGCAAGCAAATTTGTAAGCTGATAGAGGAAAATGGGAGACTTTCACATGTTAAGATTGAAAAAAATAAGGCCCTTTTTACCTTTGTTTTGTCTAAATATACTTACAGCAATAAGAATCAATTTTATTGTTAAAATTCCTGCAGGAAATAGAATTTTGTTACTGTAAGCCAAAATATTTATTCCTGTAATGTAAATTTTTATAAAAACAGATTTTTAGGAGAATACAATTATCCTATCATAACAGAGGAGAACACACTTAACATGAAGCAAAACAGGCTCCAAGCTACACAATACAAAGAGTAAACCAGTCGCCCAGGTGACATCAGCAAGTCTTAAATGTAATTGATTCACTGGAAGAAAATTAAACCAGGCGATACAGTTGTTACTAGTTGGTCATTAGAATCAAGGTCTCTATGACCTGGACAGAAGTACATTGATTTTTTTCTGTCCCTGGTATGTAAACAGAGCCCCCCCCCTTGTGCCCCGTGTAGACATGTGGGTGTTTCTGACCTGCCCTGTAAGTGAGCGCTCATCACACAAACAGAAGTTTTCCCTGAGTCTTGAGGGGAGTTTAGGACCATGTGGAACTCAGGCGTATGACCTAACCTGGTCTCCCAGGGAAATCAGCAGAGAAGGACTCTGGAGCCTGGGAGAGAGCCCTTTGGAATACAGAAAACATTGGGTTGTCCTTACTGATGGATCATAACTGGATTAGATGTTCCCCAATTAAACGAGCTGAGCACCCACCCTCAGGCTTCGGGCCAGGCAAGACTTGTCTAGAAATCCACTTTTCCAATCTAGCTTTAACAAGAAAAGAAATTTATAAATGGAGATGTCAAAACAATTGTAAAGGAAAATGTCAAATGGAAATGTAGATAATTCTGCTCCTTTAGTGGGAGTTCTAAAGCTACAGATAACATGGCCAAAGCAAAGAGGGCTGGAGCCAAAACGGACTTCACCAAGATGAGTCATTACTGCAATTTCCAGATCTACCACTCATCCCAGAAAGCCCGTCACAGAAAAGAGAGCTACGCACACAGCTGGGCCTTTGGGGTCTACATGGCCCTTGCCCAGCAGTACATGATATGGTCTGAACTATCAGAATGTCTGCACATTCCTGGACAGGTGACACGTGCCATGATGAAAGCCATCAGAAGAAAGAAAAGAGCGTGGCAGACAAGGCAATGGGTCCTCCCAGAAGGCCTGATGGCAGTCATGCCCTAATGAGAGTCTGAGTGACTAGGAGTGACATACCAAGAATATCCTTGCCGAGAAGAGGCCTGAAATGATGAAATTACAGCCTCGATGGCTGAAGGGAGTACAAATTGGGAGCTCTTATTTTTCAAGTGTGTCAAACACAAGTTAATAATCAGCAAGACCACAGGTATCTTCACCCACCACTGGCGACAACATTCCCAATGCTGCTGTCATTCACGTTGGGTCCACAGTGATTATGCTGTTGTGTCCCAGTGAGTTATAACAGATGAGAAGTCCAACACCAAGTACACATCATTTTTTTTTTACCAGAAGCACAAGCAGTAGGTCTACATAGCGGCAGCTCTAACATCTGGGAGCCACAGAGACTTGATAATTGAAAATTAGCTTAAAATGTGCAAATAGAAGATAAATGAGGTTACTCTAAACTTGCCCACAGTCCTCCTGCTTGTTAACCCTGAGACGGGCAGGTCACTCAGCTTCTCAGAGCGGCTCAGGTGGCTCATCTATGAATCGCACCCCTGATACCCAAAGGCAGGGCTGGACCTGGGGCCGCCTGGAGTCCCTTCAACTGTTCCCTCACTGAGCAGTCATTGTGCCAGGAGCCGGGAGGGGACACAGACAGAACAAGGGGACTTTGTTCCCATCTCCAAGGATCTTACCACCCAACTGGGGCGAACAGATGGTAATAACTATAACAAAGCAGAAAAAGAAATCTAATACAATAGAGAAACAAAATACTAAAGAAATACAAAAAGCCAAGAGAGATTAATCCCATCTGGACCACAAGGGACAGTTGCATGAAAGAGGTGGCATGTGAGCTGACAGTTATTAGGAAGGAAGGAATGAGGACCCTAACTAGGATGAAAGCAGTAACACGGAACAGGAGGAATGGATCCACGACATTCTAGAAAGCCAGGGCGGGCAGGCCTTGACGACGAGGTGATAGACCACATCGCCCTTCCCCGTCCTTAAGCAAATTCTTTTCAGCTCAGGGTCTTAACTCCTTATAATCCACAACTTTGCAAATCTACTTAGGACAGACAAGCTGAACTGAACCTTAACTCAAAGTAAGTAATGTAATTTGTGCTTTATTTCAGTGGTAGTTGTAAACATAGAATTATAAAATAAGTATATAACTAATAAATGTAATTAATTGTATATATACATACATAATTATAAATATATGTATACGTAGATAACTGGTAAAGAATTTAAGAGAAGTGAACTCATGCAATTTAAACTATTGTCTCATAATTTTTTTTTTTGACATAGAAAACAAATTTATGGTTATCAAAAGGGAAGGGGGGAAGGGATAAATTAGGAGTATGGGATTAACAGATACAAACTATTATATATAAAATAGATAGCCAACAAGGACCTACTGTACAATGTAGGGAACTATATTCAATATCTTATAATACATATAATGGAAAAGAATCTGAAAAAGAATACATACATATATATATATAACTGAATCACTCTGCTGTACACCTAAAACCAGCACGATATTGTAAATCAACTGTAGTTCAATTTTTTTAAATTTTGATGTATTTATCAGTGTGTAATGTTTGAGATTGGAAAATGGAGGACAAAAGGAAAATTTGGTGATGACTCTCAGGGATTCAGTAAGAAATCATCTCACAGATGATGATGGTAAAAATAATCTTTAAAATATACGATGGTGAAATATTTGCTTTGTTCTAACTGTTCACAGTGCTTCTCATTCTAGAAAAAGAGCACCCCATGAGACCTATGATAAAGTGAATAAATGGAAAGTCTGGTGGAGAAAAAAAAAAAAAAACTGTAGTGCTGCAAAGCTAATGTGCTGTAAAGCTACCCTAAAGAAAGCCAGAGGGCAGGATGAGGGTGGGGATGGCACCGCTCTGTGCTACCCCCATCAGATTGCATCTCCAGGACCATGTTGCAACCAGCACCACCCATTAAGACGGGCACAAACTGAAGGCACCTGAGAATGTGATCCATGTGCTTAAAGAGAAGCTTCCTATCTTCATACTTGTTTCATCTTTATATGAACAAAAGGTTGGCATGGAGAAGACCAACTAAATTTGATCTGTGGCCTCATAGAGTAGAACCAGGGCAAATGAGGAGAAATAAAAGCAAAGACACTTCTGTTGAGTACCAAAGAGAAATTTCTAGCATCCAAGATTTTCTTTCAAGAGAGCAGGAGCTTGCAGATGGAGATGTTCAGATGAAGGCTGGACACAGCACATGGTGTTTCTCAAGCATTGTCCTCGGTTCTTTACAAACATTAATGTATTTAATTTTTATAAAGCCATATGAGGTGAGGACTTTTATGACCCCATTTTACAGATGAGAAAAATTAAACACATAGAGATCATGCAAACTTCCTAAAGGCATCCAGCTAGCAAGCCACCTGGACGGTCCAGCTCCAGTGGCCATGTTTGTAATCATTCTGCTGCTATGAGGCACTTGGCAGAACTGTTGCTGCAGAGCTAAATCATGGATGGATGATTGACATATATCACACTTAAGACCACATGAGTCTACAGAAGGATCACGATACAGCCACATGACTCAGAAGCATGCAAGACCTTTTGGAATCTAAAGACCAAAGCAATCAGGTGTTTTGAAGAAAATGACGATGATTAAAAAAAAAAAAATCTGGGCATCCCTGAGCTAGTTGCCCTTTATTTCACAGACATCTTAGAATTTTCTGTCCTATTTACTTATTTTTTGTTGTGATTTTGAAACAGGATCAGAGAAAGGTCCAACTCTGATTTCACACAACAAGAAATCATTAGTAACAAGCATTTAGAAAAATCAGGATTACCATCAGAAAAACCTTAAACGTGAGAATTAAGTAGGGGTATTTGCCTTCAACTGTCTCAAAATGGCACTTATTCAGGGATTTCAAATGTTTCTTTCATCTCATATAAAATTAAGAAAGTATCATTTTGGGGTTTTTTTTTTTTTTGTAGTTTCTTATCTTTATGTATCTTTATTGGAGTATAATTGCTTTACAATGTTGTGTTAGTTTCTGCAGTACAACAAAGTGAATCAGCTATATGTATACATATATCCCCGTATCCCCTCCCTCTTGAGCATCCCTCCCACTCTCTCTATCCCACCCCTCTATGTTATCACAAAGCACCAAGCTGATCTCCCTGTGCTATGCAGCAGATTCCCACTAGCCATCCATTTTACATTTGGTAGTGTATATATGTCCATGCCACTCTCTCACTTCGTCCCAGCTTCCCCATCCCCGCTGTGTCCTCAAGTCCGTTCTCTACGTCTGGGTCTTTATTCCTGTCCTGCCACTGGGTTCATCAGCACCGTTTTTTTAGATTCCATATATGTGCGTTAGCATCCGGTATTTGTTTTTCTCTTTCTGACTTACTTCACTCTGTATGACAGACTCTAGGTACATCCACTTCATTACAAATAACTCAATTTCATTCCTTTTTATGGCTGAGTAATATTCCATTATATATGTGCCACATCTTCTTTATCCATTCTTCTCTCCATGGACATTTAGGTTGCTTCCATGTCCTGGCTATTGTAAATAGAGCTGCAGTGTACATTGTGGTACATGACTCTTTTTGAATTATGGTTTTCTCAGGTATATGCCCAGTAGTGGGATTGCTGGGTCGTATGGTAGTTCTATTTTTAGTTTTTTAAGGAACCTCCATACTGTTCTCCATAGTGGCTGTATCAATTTACATTCCCACCAACAGTGCAGGAGGGTTCCCTTTTCTCCACATCCTCTCCAGCATTTATTGTTTGTAGATTTTTTGATGATGGCCATTCTGACCGGTGTGCATACAGCCACTATGGAGAACAGTACGGAGGTTCCTTAAAAAACTAAAAATAGAACTACCATACGACCTAGCAATCCCACTACGGAGCATATACCCTGAGAAAACCATAACTCAAAAAGAGTCATGTACCACAATGTTCATTGCAGCTCTATTTACAATAGCTAGGACATGGAAGCAACCTAAGTGTCCATTGACCAATGAATGGATAAAGAAGATGTGGCACATATATACAATGGAATATTACTCAGCCATAAAACGAAATGAAATTGAGTTATTTGTAATGAGGTGGATGGACCTAGAGGCTGTCATACAGAGTGAAGTAAGTCAGAAAGAGAAAAACAAATATCGTATGCTAACACATATATATGGAATCTAAAAAAGAAAAAAAAGTGGTTCTAAAGAACCTAGGGGCAGCACAGGAATAAAGACGCAGACGTAGAGAATGGACTTGAGGACACAGGGATGGGGAATGGTAAGCTGGGATGAAGTGAGAGAGTGGCATGGACATATACACACTACCAAATGTAAAATAGATAGCTAGTGGGAAGCAGCCACATAGCACAGGGAGATCAGCTCGGTGCTTTGTGACCACCTAGAGGGGTGGGACAGGGAGGGTGGGAGGGAGATGCAAGAGGGAGGGGATATGGGGATATATGAATATGTATAGCTGATTCACTTTGTTATACAGCAGAAACTGACACACCATTGTAAAGCAATTATACTCCAATAAAGATGTTAAAAAATAAAGATACAAATATCTAATACTAAAAGTAAAAAATACCTAGGAATAAACCTACCTAAGGAGGCAAAAGTATCGTGTTATAGACAGACCAATTTCTCTACACCTTGGAAATCCCTCCCATGGTCACAGCCGAATATTAAGTTCAGGTATATTTCTCATTTCAAAAAGAGAGGGGAACAATTATAACTCCCTGGCAACAGCTTGGGGAAATTACCTGGTGCTAAGAAGCTTCTTAACACATTTCTGAAGAAGATTTCAGTAGTACCCTGACAGCAATGGATTAATTCTCCCGGTCCTGTGAACCAGATCCAGGCCAACTCAATCAAAAACACCCATTGACAGTTCTGCCTGGTGGCGATACGGGTACAGTACCGGGCACAGAGCAGACCCTCAGATTTTGGTGAAAGTTGATAACTGCTTTTTTGTTGAACACTCCCTGTGTTCTAAGCTCTGTGCTGAGCACGTTATGTATCTCACTTTATTTTATCCTCACAGCCTGAAAGATCGAAAAACCAAGCTTAGCATTTACCTCACTGTCTTGTACATAATTATCGCTTAAAAAGTAGCCACTATTCTTATCAGCTATTTTACCAACGAGCGCACAATTAGTAGGAAGTAAACCTGGGAACTGGCCCCAGGATCATGTGGTAACAAATACATTAAAGAAGTGAATGAATGAGTGAGTGGAAGGAAGGAAGGAAGGAAAGAAGGAAGGAAGGGAGACAATACAACCAGAGTCATCCCTTTAATAAAAAGACCAGGGGAGGGAATTCTCTGGCAGTCCAGCGGTTAGGACTCCACGCTTCCACTGCAGGGGGCACAGGTTTCCTTCTCTGGTTCGGGGAATAAAGATCCCGAAGCCAAAAAAAAAGACAAGGGAAAAAGAGAAATGCCAAGAGAATAAATGTTAATTATAATGTCTAGGGATGGGGTACACAGGTTTATCATCTTCTCTGTGCCAAGCCCTGTACTTGGGCCTGAGGAATACCCAGAAGAAAAGAAAAGTGTGATTCCTTCCCTTTGTGGGATCTGGTTGGACTGAAATATATATCACATATATAGAAGTGAGATGTCTTATTTTCTGACAAAGAGAGTTCCACTCCTATTCCACACATAAGCTAAAACCACCACCAGAAATGACATTCCCACTGTTGCAAACACTGCAGAAGCCCAGAGCCCTGGTGGCAACTCCTGAAGGAGGAACTCGAACCATTTACATGATAACCACATCCATGTTTCATGTAGAAACATGAATGAATAAGCAAATCACATGTAAGTCGTTCCTAACGCACATTCCTAAAGTGGCATGAGCTTTTTGTTTTTTCCCAAGGAAGGTTCCTGATTGAATTAGACAGCTTTGTGTTTGGAATTGAATAATGACCCCCAAATCTCTACTCCATCTACCTGAGATTCCACCATTTGATAGTTACTCCTTTGAATGTTAAGAAATGTGAGAACTTTCTATCCTCCATTAAAATAAATAACACTGGAAAAAATGCTATATTTTAAAGCATGTAAGTGTTTAAGGGAATTAATCGGTTAAATCTCCATTTGAACAACACGTTGAGAGAAAGGCACTAGAGAGAAAGAAGTCCAAACAGGCAACCAGGGGGTGAGTCCGAGAAAACCAAAGGGCTCCCATCTTAACCAGGGCTAGCCTGGGGCCTCACAGTCCATTCATTCTGTGAGACATCACATTTCACTCTTCCCTCTATATATCATAACAATCACTGGTCACTGGCCAAGCAATAAAGCTTCAAGTGTAGCACTCAGCCACGACTGTAAGTGGACAGTTGGGAATCAACAGAAGGCTACATCCTCAAGAGGAGCCCTTCTTCCAGAATCTTTCTTAGTGACAATGCCATTGATTTCACTGGGCCTTTTCGGAAGTAAAAGGCACAGCCCAATCCTTCTTTATCCAATTTCTCCTGCTAATTCCCAAACTCAAAAATGCCGTAGGGCCCTGTTTGAGAACATCCAGTGAAGCACCAAGCTGAGCCCGAGCATTTCACTCCAAGCATGAAGAAAGTCTGTCTTCATGTTGTTTCTTGTTTAAGCAAAGAAGGCAAATTGGCCAGTCATGTTCCTTTCCAACCTTCCCTCCTTCTGGGAAGCTGGGATGGATGCGGGAACAATGCAATGCCCGAGGTATTGCAAAGCCTGATCAAACGTCCTCACCACAGAACTGCCTGGACATATTTACTGCGTGAGGCTCAGGTTCCATGTTGGGGACCCAGACATGCATAAGAAATGGCAGCTCTCCAGCTCTGTCTTTCTCCCCAGACAGAGGGAGGGAGACAACCAGACAACTGCTCACGATGTGACAAGGATTCTCCTTTATTTATTCAACACCTACCCTTGCTTGTGACCTTGATAATTCACATGATTTTATTTAAATAGAAAGTAATTGAGAAAACATAAAACAAAACAGTCTTAGAAAGGAGAGTTTTAGATCACATAATGAAAAGGGTCATCAGACAATTGCACACAACATGACAAGGGCTCTTATTTATTTATTTACAACCTAATTTTCTTTGTAATCAGGACAATGGACGTGATATTATTTTTTCTGAGAACATCTGGGGAGAAAATACAGTTAAAAGGGAGAGTTTTATGTAACTGATTGAAATAAGAGGAAAACAATCAAAAATTTTCATTGCTGTAAGTTGAAAGGGTCTCCTGAAATGTCCAGCCAGGGTTGAAATCATGAGACCCCAGGACCTTTGATTCCTGCTCAGAGCCTGGAGGGGCACCATCTCTCCTGTGAAGTTAGCGGCTGCAGGTGGCACAGCCCCAAGTCTTTCTTCCCCCACCTCTCCGCTTCACCTTCGAGGCAGCGTGGAGCAATGGTTAAGTGCACAGAGCCTGGCCAGCGCCACCTCTCGGCAGCTGTCACAGAGGGTGCAGAGCAACAGGCTGTGAAGCAGGCACGGAGGGCAGGGTCCACGCCCATCATCTGGAGCAGAATATCCACTATATGCACAGCCGTGCACGCCTTTTCAAGCAGGCAGTTTTCCCTTGGAGGTCAGATCTTCGACTTTTCACGATAACACAATGAACTAGTTGTGTCCTACTAATCACCCAAATAAGCAAGTGTCCCAACCAGGCGTGGAAAGCAGGAACTTACCACCACTAGTGGTGTTCCCTAACGAACAGCTATCAACCAACAACTAGCCTCCCCTTGCAATCAGGCAGGGGTCTTCGAGACCCATGGGCCAGGAGTTGTAGAGGAAGTCTGCTGCCAGGGACAGGGAGAGGGGCACTGAGAAAGATTTTGTTTTCAGATAAGAGAAGCAGGTAGTTACTGGGATAGCCCCACTCCATTTCTTCCTACCTTGGAAGCAAAAGTGATTCCAGAACCTCTGACAGCCACTCAACAACCACAGGTCACTAAGTAAGGAGGGCACTGAGAGTGTGGGGCAAAAAGAAAGAACGATTAGGATTTCCTGGTGGCACTGGGCTAAACCAGCAAAGGTAGAGCCCCTACTTCAACACCTCATAGCTGTGAGATCAACGCCTTTCTTGCTTAAATCACTCATTTATCTCTAGGTGTAAGCATTCCTGATATACCAGCCAGTCTAAGAGCGTAAGTGTGCATTTACCATCAGAAAATGATGAAATCTTGTTGGCCAGTATTAATTAAATGTGCAATTGTCAGTCACTTTTCCACAAAAAGACAATAACAAAAGGAAGAAGTGAGGCTCCCTTCAGAGGGAGTAGTGCAGACCTCTGCTTTACCCAGTGACCTAGCACTCCACTTCGCTAAACTCTGGGAAGCAAGACCTAGATTTTTAAGCCTGAAGTTTTCAAGTCCCCTCTGTTTCTCTCTTGAAATACCATATATGCATAAAAATCTGTACTATTGTAAGACATACTTGTGCCTCTGAGAAAATTTTAAGCAATATATCATCTGTAGTTTTAGAGTCTTTGCTAGTTTCCCAAGATTCTGCAGATGTTCAAGAATTAGTATTTGCAGCAGAGCACCATTATTACTAATAACATCACATTAAAACTAACGGTGCTTTACTATCTATAGCACTTTCATATGTATTCTATTTTTTAAATATCTATAAACCACAAAAGGATTGCTATTTCTTTGACTGAGTGCAGAACAGGGTATGTGAAAACTTAGGAAAACTAGAATAAAATCACTCATATTCTTCACAGGCATATACAAGATAAGACAACAGGCTAGGAAAGGGGGAAGCATGGGAAAATGAAAAAGGAGCTAGATATGAGAATAAAATAATAAAAAATAAAAATTCAACAGCTCAATTTAAAGGTGTTTTAGAGGCTGTAAAAATCACACGGAATGTGCATAAAATTTGAAAAATATCATGGAGGATAAATTGGAGAAGCTCCACAAGAAATAGAGGAAAAGGATGAAGACAGACAAAAGGATGACAGAGAAAAATATAGTTATAAAGACAAGAGAATAAAGAGCCAACATTCACAACTAAAATTCCAAAATAGTCATATATAAGCAACACAGTGATTGGTCATATCCTGGGAAATAAAGCAAATCTCAACGAAGTTACAAGGATTGAAATCATTCAGAGTATGAATGATTTCATACTCTGACTATCACACTCTGAAAGATTTCTCTGACTATAGAAAAAAGTAAACTAGAAATAAATAACAAAAATATAACCAAAAAGTCCTCAAGTATTTGGAAATTCAGCAATACACTTCTAAATAACCAATGGATCAAAACACAAATTATAACGGAAATTATAAAATATTTTTATTAAAGGATAACAAAAATGCAATAAAACACAATTTATGGGATGCAGCTAAAGGCATGCTTAGAAGGAAATTAATAGCCTTAAATGCTTATATAAGGAAATAAAAAAGGCTTAAAATCCAAGACTGAATTATCTAGTTTAGAAAGTTAGAAAAAGAAGAGTAAATTAAACCCAAGTAAAATAAAAGAAATTAATAAAATGCTTTAAAATGTAAAACAAATGGATACATCAATCAAGATGGGGGAGTAGGGGGATGTGGAACTCACCTCACCCCACAAACACATTAAAAATACATCTACAGGGCTTCCCTGGTGGCACAGTGGTTGAGAATCTGCCTGCCAATGCAGGGACACGGGTTTGAGCCCTGGTCTGGGAAGATCCCACATGCCGCGGAGCAACTAAGCCCGTGAGCCACAGTTACTGAGCCTGCGCGTCTGGAGCCTGTGCTCCCCAACTAGAGGGGCCACGATAGTGAGAGGCCCACACACCGCAATGAAGAGTGGCCCCCACTTGCCGCAACTAGAGAAAGCCCTCACACAGAAACAAAGACCCAACACAGCCATAAATAAAATTAAAAAAAAAATACATCTACATGTGGAACAATTCTCACTGGAAACTGGCAGAAAGACTCCTGTACAATCAAGGCTGTAAGAAAGATCCACAGGTAATCTGGTAGGAAGGGAAGAAAAGTGACCAGGTCGGGACCTGTGCCCCTGGGAGGGGATTAGAGGAAGAGGGGAATTACACAGGCAGAGAACTGAGTGAGCGGTGACAGACACAGACTGAGCATCCCTGTTCTGGAGTCCTAGAAGGGAGAGACGAGCCCCCGTGGACAGTTTGGAGGACCACTGAGACTAACAGGGGGGCCGTGGGTAGCCTGAACTCCACCAGTGAGGAGCAAGCATGTTCACTTGCCCCCAAGGCAGGGCAGAGAGAGGCTTCCTGTGCCAGCCTCGGCACACATCCCAGCTTACTGAATGGGAGAAGATATCTGCAAATGATACGAAAGATACGGGGTTAATATCCAAAAATATATAAACAGCTCATACAACTCAATATCACAAAAACAAACAACCCGATCTGAAAAAATGGGCAGAAGACCTGAATAGACATTTTTCCAAACAAGACACACCAATGGCTAACAGGCATGTGAAAAGATGCTCAACATTGCTTATTATTAGAGATATATGTAAATCAAAACAACAATGAGATATCACCTCATACCTATCAGAATGACTATCATCAAAAAGTCTGCAAATGGCAAATGCTGGAGTAGATGTGAAGGAAAGGGAATTCTTGTGCATTGTTGGTGGGAATATAAATTGGCGGAATCACTATGAAAAACAGTATGAAGTTTCCTCAGAAAACTAAAAATAGAACTACCATACGATCCAGCCATTCCATTCCTGGGTATGTACCCCCCAAAAATGAAAACACTAATTCAAAAAGATACGTGCATCCCAATGTGCATAGCAGTTTTATTTACAATAGCCAAGACACGGAAACAACCCAAGTGTCCAGCAAACAGATGAATGGATAAGGAATATGTCATATATATATTTTCCACTATATAAATATATAGTGGAATATTACTCAGGCATAAAAAAGAATGAAATTCTGCCATTTGCAACAATATGGATGGACCTAGACAGAATTATACTTAGTGAAGTAAGACAGAGAGAGAAAGACAAAAACTGTATGATATCACTTATGTGTGGAATCTAAAAAATAAAACAAACAAATGTATATAACAAAACAGAAACAGACTCACAGTTACCACTGGGGAAAAACAAACCAGTGTTTACCAGTGGGGAGAGAGAAATGGGGAGGAACGAGATACAGGTAGGGAATCAAGAGATACAAACTACTATGTATAAAATGGATAAGTAAAAGGATATATTATACAGCACAGGGAATTATGGTCATTATTTTGAAATAACTTTTAATGGAGTATAATCTATAAAAAATACTGATTCACTATGCTGTACACCTGAAACTAATATAGTATTGTAAACCCACCCACTATACTTCAATAAAATAAAATGTAAAACAAATGGACAGGAGAGAAAAATCAAAGCCAAAATGGTTCTTTTAAAATCTAAGTACACTGAAACTCTTTAAAAGAATTGCTTTAGGAAAAAAAAAAGAGAGAGAGAGAGAGAGAAGCCAAATTTTCAAAATGAAGAATTAAAAATGGAACACCACCACCCAGTCTACAGATGTTAAAAAGAGAATGAGAGGATATTATAAATAATTTTATGGAGATCAATTTGGAAATTATGAAATAGAAAAATTCCTTTAAAAAACACAATTTAGAAAACTGATTTTTAAAACAGAAATGTGAATAGTCCTACATTTATTTAACCATTTTTAATTTTTAATTTAAATCCCCCCCAAAAAAATCTCCAGGCCCAGGTGGTTTCATTAATGAATTCTTCTTAATATTTTGGAGTATAATGGCACCAATCTTAGAGGCTAGAAAAGATGAAACACTTCCCAACTCATCCAATAAGACTACTTTGACCTTGATACCAAAACCTGACAATGACATTATAAGAAACAAAAACTACTGGCCAACTGTTCCCATGAACATAGACACAAAAATACTAAACAAAATATTAGCACAAATAATCCAGTAAAATGCCGAAGGAAACTGTATGAAGTCTAACTTGGGCTTATTCAAGGAATGCATGGATTTAAAGTCAATAGATATGTTTCTGGTTCTGCTTCCCCTCTCCCTTCCTGACCAGTTCTGTCCTACAGGTATTAGGTAGAGCAGGGAGGGCATCTATGGTGGAAGCCAGGGGGTCCTGCAGAGGGCTAGACAGGGGTGTCAGAGGAGGATCTGCACAGAGGGCCAGCCTGGAGTGAAGGCAGGGAAAGGGGTGCATCCGCGCAGGGGAGGGAGTGGTGACGGAGATGGGAGATCAATTATATCCTATTGACCAAATGAAGAATCATATTAAGGGTAACAAAAACAAGGGTTCTCACAGGGTTGGAGAAGAGAGTTACAAATATGGAAGTGGAGAAAACAAAACACTGTGATGTTGGATTGGAATGGGAGGTATCAGTGTGAACCAGTGGCTCTCAATAGATATTAGATATATAGATGATAAATGATAGATGGATAGGTAGATGGATTAAAATAAATATAAATGCAAATGAATGTATCTGCATATACTTGTGTGTGTATACATATACATATGTATCTTCAATATACATTTGTCACCTAGCTCTGCTTGAGAGGACCTGGGAGTGGCAACACACCAACAGCAGTAAGCACACCAAGCCACAGACCTTAGCTTCTAAATACCACCTGCCACTAAGAGAAACCAGAAGTCCCTGGAGAAACGGCTTATGCCAGGTCTTGAGCAGGAAAAGCACACAGTGAGCCTGAAACCACTATGCCAGAAGGCAAGAAAGTGCTCAGAGAAGAGTGGGGCATGCCAACGGACACCCAAGCCAGAGTAAATGAGCTCTCACTGGGTAGACCGGGTACAATTTGAGCACTGAGGTGAATAATGATGATAACAGATTATGGTCCATTGAGAGTAGTAGAAAACCATGAGTCCTTTCAGAAACTAATTAAGGAATTCATGTAAAACTCGATGAAGAACAAGATATACATAGTTCCAGAGTACCTCCCCACAAAAAAATCCTTGTTAATTACAAAGGAGAAGTTAGTAAGTTTACAGTGGAGAAACCTGGCAGACACCACCTTAATCAAGTAGTCAGAGTAAACACCATTAATTATGAAACAAATTGGAATTATGTGTTGCCTGATGGAACACAAGATCGCAGCAGTACTTGTTTGAAGGACAGAACCTCAATCTAATTGTAAGAAAACAGACAAATCCAGATTGGAGGACACTCCACAAAACAAATAGCCTGTACTCTTCAAAAGTATCAAAGTCATGTAGTCCAGGAAAGACCAGGGACTGTTCTAGACCAAAGGAGATAAAGAGACAGGCAAGTAAATGCAGCATGTGATTCTGAAAGGAATCTTTGCTACAAAGGTATTGCTGAAACAACTGGGAAACCTTGAATAGGATTTGAGGATTAGATGGTATCATGTATCAATGCAGGTATCTTGATTTGGATGGTTACATAGAAGAATGTCCTTGTTATAGAAATATACCCTAAATTATAAAGCAGAAACTAACACACCATTGTAAAGCAATTATACTCCAATAAAGATGTTAAAAAAAAAAAAGAAATATACCTTAAAAATAGGAATGATGGAGGAACATGTCAGCAACTTACTCTCGAATGGCTTAGAAAAAGCAAGTTCTTTGTACTCTACTTCCAAGTTTTCTGTGTTTGTTACTGTTTCAAAATTGTTCCAAAATTTTAGATAAATGTTATATATACATACATATATACATATATATCTCATGTTATTTTCTCCTTTACTTTGTTTATGTGGTAAAAAACACACAATACTTCTATGTGTGTCTTTGTGTGTTATTCATTACGTAAACAAAATAAAGAAGAAAAGAATATGATTATTTCAAGAGATGCAGAAAAAGTATTTGACAAAA
Source organism: Balaenoptera borealis (assembly GCF_965194805.1). Taxonomy (NCBI): domain Eukaryota; kingdom Metazoa; phylum Chordata; class Mammalia; order Artiodactyla; family Balaenopteridae; genus Balaenoptera; species Balaenoptera borealis. The sequence goes on from NC_138874.1 coordinate 114,740,875, forward strand.
TTTTACATGAATTCATAATTTTAAAAAAAACCCCTCTAATCAAAGAGACCTGCAGCTTCTGCCCTGAGTTGGAGAGAGCTGGAAGGAACGTTGTTCTCACCCTTTCAACAAAAAAGAGACAGACTAACTTCAAATCCACAAGTTTTTTGAAGCCATCAGAGAGCAGAGGTCACAGAGCAAGTACTGGGCTAAAACCTAAGGTGGCATAGTGTCTGCAGGGAGCGAAGAGGTACCAGCCTGACCCCGCCCCCTGGGCCACCACACTGTGGGGACAGACTGGTGAAGGTCTTTGCACAGACTGGTGGAAGAGTGTGACAGTTCTGGGGGGCTGCGTGGTGTGTCAGGGTGTACACAGCTTCTCAAAGGCTCTTTCTTCGCACATAAAGAACTCAACAAGCTCTTTAAAATGCCTACTGGGTGCAAACCTGGGGCAAGAGCACAGCAGAAATGCAAAGGAACAAGAAACTCCTCCAGGATCTTTCTCTTCTTTTTCCACTAGGAACAGTTTTAATTCTTTTGGGGAGGGGCATAAGCTGCCCTGGGGACATTGGTGAAAAATCTGCAGTTAGGGAAAGAAATGAGAAAAAAACCCCACTCCTGAGGGAGGGACAGGATCACACAGTGTGGCCACAATTACAACAGAGAGGGAGGAGAATCAAGAAAGCCACACTCCTAAGACCCACGGACATGGGGCACGTCTAAGATTAAGGTTTAATCAGGACAAAAGACTGCAAACAATGTGATTAATTCGCATACAGTCATCTCAATGGATGCAGAAAAAGCACTTGAAAAAATGCAACATATATTCCTGGTAAATACTCTCAGCAAACTAGTTATAAAAGAGAACTTCCTTAAACTAATAAAGAGCATCTGAGCATCTAAAAACAAACAAACAAACAAACCCTACAGAGAACATGGTAAAAAACGGAAATGCTTCCAAGGGAACAAGAAAAGGATGTTCTCTCTCACCACTCTTGTTCAACACTGTCCTAGAAAACTTAGTGCAATAAGGCAAGCAAAAGAAATAAAAGGACCATGTAAAATGGAAAAAACTGTCTCTATTCAAAGATGGCATGATTGTCTATGTAAAAAAACAAAACAAAACAAAACAAAAAACACAAAGAATCTACAAAAATCTCCTAGAAATAATAGATGAGTTCAGCAACTTATTAATTTGACATACAAAAATCAATTGTATTTCTACATGCTATTAATGAATAACTGGAAAAATTATTTTAAAAAAAATTTTTAAATACCATCTACAATAGCAAATGAAACAGTTATAAATCTAACAAAATCTCTGCAGGTTCTGTATGTTGAAAACTACAAAATACTAATCAAAAAAATCAAAGAAGACCCAAGTCAATGGAAAGATATGCCATGTTCATGGATTGGAAGACTCAATAATGTTCAAATATAATTCTCCCCAACTTAACTCGTAGGTTCAATGCAATGCCAATCAAAATCCTGGCAGGATTATCTGTAGATGTCTTTCAGTGCCATTTTTAAAAAAAGGTTGCTCACTATTGAATTGCTTTTGCATCTTGGCTAAAAATCAGTTGACTATATTCGTGTGGCCTTATTTCCAGTCTCTCTATTCCATTTTGTTTGTGTGTCTATCTTTTTGCTGATGCCACATTGTTTTAACTATAATAAGTCTTGAAATCAAGTCCTCCAACTTTGTCCTTCTTTTTAAAAATTATTTTGGCTACTCTCATTACTCTGTATTTCTGCACTTAAAAAAATAGAATTAGATTATCAATATTTACCTCCAAAAAATCCTGCTGTGAGAGACATTACTAAGAGAATGAAAAGAAAAGCCATGGACCAGGAGAAAATATTTGTGAATCACACATCTGACAAAGGACTTGTATCTAGAACATTTTGAGAATGCTCAAAATTCAACAGTAAGAAAACAAACAACTCAGTTTAAAAATAAGCCAAAGATCTATATACTTCACCAAAAAAGATATAAGGTTAGAAAATTTTAAAAAGCATCTAATAAGATGTTCAACATCATTAGTCAACAGGGAAATACAAATTCAAACCACAATGAGATAACAGAATATCTAAAAAAAAAAAAAAAAAAAAAACAACTGGCAATGACAAGTGTTGACAAGAATGCAAAGCAAATGGAATTTTTATACATTTTTGGTGGGAATGCAAAATGGTATACCCATGTGGAAAACAGTTTGGAAGTTTTTTATAAAGTGAAATGTATATAACCTAAGCATAGGTTAACCTACCATATAACCTAAGCAATCAGAAAACAGTTTGGAATTTTCTTATAAAGTGAAATGTATATAACCTGAGCATAGGTTAACCTACCATATAACCTAAGCAATCTCACTCCTAGGTATCTACTTAAGAAAACTGAAAATTTATTTCACTCAAAGCCCTATATATGAATGTTTACTGATGCTTTATATGTATTAGCCAAAAGTAACCTTGCTTTGCCCTGCAACCAGTAAATAGATAAACAAGTTGTGATATATCCATGCAATGGAATACTACTAAGCAATAAAAAGGAATGAATTATTGGTTCACTTAACAACAGGGATGAAACAAATGCATTTGACGAAGTAAAGAAGCCAGACCCAAAAGGCTATACATTGTATGATTCCGTCTATTTGATGATTTAGAAAAAGAAAAGGATAAGGTAGAAACTGCTTAGTAGTCCCCAGGGGTTGGAGTTGAGGGGAGGAGCTATCTGTAAAAGGGTAGCCAGAACTTTACAGGCGATACAACTGTGGTGGTGAACATACAACTCCATGCATTTGTTGAAACCCATAGAAATTTGCACTATACAAAGTGAATTTTAATATAGGTAATTTTTTAATAACAATCAACCAGATTGTAGAAGAGGTCCTAGAATGCAGACAATGGTGACAAATGAATCTAACTGTATTACAACAGACTCAAACAAACACACTGAAGGGGAGAGGGAAGAAAGGAGTTGACCCAAGTAACTTTGGAAAATAATACTTTGATCTAATACTGTAAGGCTAAAGCTAAAAAGAACTAAACACAAATACTGTACTCTAGTTGATAAATTACTTTCTCACAGGGTTACTGTTAGAATTTCTGAAACTACTTATGTGAATACCAGTGTTGAACAATTAAGTAATGATAGATAATGAGACCCAGGTTTCTCACTATCAAAGAAAATTGTGACAAATAAGATAAGGACGAGGACTAGAATGAATGTGGCAGTGTTGGGTTGGAGTCAGAGGTATCAATATGGACTTAAGGACTTTTTAAGCCACAGATAAATAGACACAAAATTAAATGTAAATGTGTATATACATGGTTTACTATACAAACGTATATTTCCTAGCTCTATCTACTAAGATGGTCTCTAAGCAGTGACACTCCAGAAGCAATGAGCACACCTAGCAACCAGATCTTGGTTTCTAAATACCATTTTCCAACAAAAGGAACCAGGGCTCCCTGGAGAAGTAGTTGATTCCAGGGTTTGGGCAGGGAAAATCCAAGATGAACCTGAAGCATTATATGATACCAGAAAGGAAGTACTCAAGGGATGGAGGGGTAAGGAATGGGCCATATTGAAAGGGCACAGGTGCCAACCTGACAAAGTTCTCAATGGCTCAACTTGAACAGCTTTAGCAACAAATAAAAAATGATAGTACTGGATTATACCTCGAAGAATAAAATAATTACTCATGAGTCAAAAAAAACCCTATAACATATGTCATACTTAACGGTGAAATAGTGAAAATTTTCCAACTATAATCATAAAAGAGATGACACCACCACTACTTCTATTCAGCATTGTACTAGAAGTCCCAGTCACAGCAGTAGTAATGAAAAAAAAATTAAATATAAGAATTGGAAAGGAAAAAATTAAAATATTATTTCACATCATCTGTTTTGTACTGAATTAATAAAAGAATCTATAAACAGAATACTAATATTAATAGTGGATTGAGCAAGACCAAAATAATAGATTGAGTCATATGCAATCACCATTTCAGAGTTGAATATTGGCAATTTCAAATGCTTCAACTAAGAAAAGTCAAATGCATTTCAATATACTAAGAAAATAATTAGAAAACAAACTTTTAAAAGATACTGTTTAAAACAGCATCAGAAAATATAAAAACATCAAGAAGTAAATCTAACAAAAGACATACAAGATTTCTGCACTAAAATTTACAAAACTTTATTGAGAGAAATGTTAAAAGACCTATACAAATGGAGAGCTGTAATTTTGACTATTCAGTATTATAAAGTTATCAATTATCCCTGAATTGATGTATATATTCAATGCATTTGTGATCAAAATCATGACGCTTTTTGTGTGGAAACTGACAAGCTGATTCAAATATTTATACGGAAAGGCAGAAGGCCAAGGTGAGTCAAGACGGTCTTGCAGAAGAAAGACAGAGCTGGCAGGTGTAGCCTCCCAGCTATGAAGACTTTTATAAAGCTACCTTACTTGATACAGTGTGGTATTAGCGCATGGATAGACAATAGGTCAATGGACCAGAACAGAGAGTGCAGAAATAGACTCATTTATGGTCACTGGCTTTATGACAGCAATGACACCAAAAGTGGGAAGAATGGTCTATTCAGCAGATGGCACTCTGTCACCTGCATATCTGTAGGAAAAACAAGAAAACATTCCTGACCTGTAGCTCATATCTCACGCCACACAGAAAAAACAAATCATTTCCAAGTAGTTTTTAGATGTAAATGTGAAAGATGGAACAACAAACCTTCTAGAAAACAGCATAGAAGAATAGCTTCATGATTTTACAGCAGGAAAATATTTCTTAGACACAGAAAGCACTATACACTAAAGAAAAGGTTAATGGGTTGAGCAATAGTAAATTAGCAAAATTAAAATCTTGTTCAGCAGGAAGACAATATTGAGTACTTATGAAAACCCTACAGCTCACGTCATACCTAATGACAAAAGATTTGATGACTTTCCCTCTAAGACTGGGGAAAAAGCAAGGATGGCTATAGTAAACACTGTCGTACTGAGGAACCTACCCAGTGCAATAAGGTGAGAGACAGTGTGGGATAAAAGAGTGTGAGAGTGAGAGATCACACACATTGGAAAAGAAGAAGTAGAAAATCCTAAGGAAATAAACATTTCATTAAGGTCACAAGATACAAGGTCAATATACAAAAATCAACTGTATTTATATATAGCAGCAATGAACAATTTAAAATACCATCAAAAACATGACATATTTAGGTAGAATTTAACAAAATATGTGCAAGACCTGTTCAATGAAAACTATATATTGCCACCAAGGAATTAAAGAATACCAAATAAATGGAGAGATATCTACTATGTTCATGAATTGGAAGTCTCATTTTTATTAAAAATGCAATTCCTTCCAGCTCACTCTATAAATTCAGTGTATTACCAATCAACATCCCAGGAGGTCTTTTTTGTATAAATTGACAATCTGATTCTAAAATTTATATGAAAATTCAAAAGATCGAGAATAGCCAAGTTTAAAAAAGAAAAACTAGAGGACTTACATTATCTGAAAATTTACAGTAAAGGGGTCACTGGGGTTCTGGCATGAGGATAAGTACACAGTGCAATGAAACAGAATAGAGAGAACAGAAATAGACTCACACGTATATGGCCAATTTATTTTTAACAAAGAGGAAAAGACAATTCAATGGAGAAAAGAATAGTCTTTTCAAAAATTGGTGCCAGAACAAATGGATATGCACATGGTAAAAATGACCCTCGCTCTTACTTAATGCCATATACAAAATTAGCTCAAAATGGATCATACCACAAAATTCTTCAAACCTTGGGGAAGGCAAAATTTTATAGATAGGACACAAATTTCACAAACAATAAAATAAATGCTAATAAATTAGATTTAACCAAAATGTAAAATGTCTGCTCTTCTAAAGATGCCATTGACAAAAAGAAAAGGCAAACTAAAAACTGAGAGAAAATATTTGCAAATCAAAACTTTGATAAAGAATTTATATCCAGAACATATAAAGACCTCTTAGAACTCAATAATAAAACGCCTTCCTTAAAAACCTGGATAAAAGCAATAGAGAAAATTTCTCAAATGTACAAGCAATTAGAAAGTGCATTACTTACAAAACCTAGAGAAAAATGTATTCAAAGACATTCTCCCGCAGACTAGAAGATGAATCAAAATACAGAACTAAAGAGTTTTAGAATTATGTTAGAAAGGTACTACTGGGATAAACAATGAAACCAAATCATCACAGAAGTAAAGGTATATTTACAAAAAAAAATGCAGTTTTGAAGATTCAAAAATAAAAATAATTTAATAATAAACTAGTTCTAAAATCTCATAATATAAAACAACAAAAAGTAGGTGAAGGTGGGGGGACAAAAGTTTGAGTTAACTTCCTCACCTCTTATGAGGCATGTCGACAGATACAAAATGACAAGCAATTTGATAAAATACACCAAAAGACCTGAAAACATTTATCCTCTTTAGCCAGAAGTTTTACTTGTAGGAAATTGTCTTAAGGAAACAACTATGTGCAAAAAATAACTACACAGATGTTCGTTGCAGCATTATTTTATGATAGACAAAAATTGGAAGGAGTCTAAATGCCCAACAGTATGGGGCAGACTAAAGAACTACACATATTCATTCACTGAAATACTGTTTATTCATTAAGTGATATGTGGACAAAGAATATCTAATGATTAGGAAAGAATTTCATTCTCTTTCTTAGGTATTTTTATGTCATTCTAGTTAAAACCAAGAATTTTGCTGGTTTATGATTTTTTTTTCTTTGATCAACAGGATTTATTTGGCATCACCCTCTTTTCTCATTTCTTTTCCTAAGTTTTCTGCTTCTTTTAAACACTTTCATGTGGAATACTTCATTTTAACTTTATCTCCCTCAAAAAACTATTCAATGATTTAAATACTAGTGACTTTGTTTCCTAAAATGGCAGTATTCACAAATTATGTTTAAATGGAAAGATAGAGACTTCCCTGGCAGACCAGAGGTTAGGACTCCGCGCTTCCACTGCAGAGGGCCCAGGTTTGATCCCTGGTCTGGGAACTAAGATCCCGCAAGCTCTGCGTGGCATGGCCAAAAAAAAATAAAATAAAATAAATGAAAAACTAAGGATGCCATCACTTAGAAGCTAGTTGGTTTGCAACACCAATGAATATAAATTCAGTGCTTAGTTTCAAACATGACACTACAGTTGTTTTTAAGTCTCAATAATTTACGGTTTTGAGAGACTTGACTAAAACACTAATTACAACAAAGTATACTAATTTTATGATACAAAGAACTAAAATATTAAATTTTTACCAATCCCCAGCAATCCATATTTCTAAAAGGAAAAACATACACATACAACATACATACACATTAGCAGATTAATTCAAACCGGATCTCCAACACATATATTTTCAATAAGAACTGATCTAGTAATAAAATATGCTCCACCACAAATGTGAGCCAAACCCATAATTCATTTATTTCAAGTATGTGAATGCTCCACCTTCTGGCTCACAGTCAAGCCTCTAAGAAGTCCTTTGCCCGGGAGGCACCAAGTCTTCCACAACTGCCTGGGCGCAAACTATTCCAGGCAGCCAAGGCTCAGAAAGGGATCATCGTGGTCTGTTCCAGCAACTCTCAGACCAGTCCCCAAAGAGCTGAGGCCAGCAGCTGTTCACAGGCTAATGACAGCACAGCGAGAGTGGCAAGAAGCTCGGGGCTGCAGGGAGGGCATCTCCACTCCCAGCCTCGGTGATGTCCACTCCGTGGAATCCTGTGGACCACGTCCCGCCTCATTAGCTCTGCCTGGTACCTCGTGGAGCCAGCAACCCACAGCCAGAACTTTCTAGCAAGATTCCCCACTGGGTTAAGTTCTTGTTTTTTTTTTTTTTTGGATTGAATTGCATTTTTATTTATTTATTTTTTATATTTTTAACATCTTTATTAGAGTATAATTGCTTTACAATGGTGTGTCAGTTTCTGCTTTATAACAAAGTGAATCAGTTATACATATACATATGGCCCCATATCTCTTCCCTTTTCTAATGCAGTCTGCATCACCAAATTAGATAGCATCATAAAAATTGTTTAAAAACATTTTAGCTGTGCAGACAGTTTCGATGTCACCCATCTCTTCCCCTTCACAACGCTGTCGGGCAGGACCATTTTTGTTACACTTCAGGTCTTTCTGACAACCACCCCAGTGTTGTTGGCTCATAGAGCTTCTTTCTGGCACTCACTCAAGACCTTCTTCCTCCTTCCTGTACAAATATTTCCCGAGTTTTCATTAGAAACAGATTATGCGGGACCTGCATGTTTCGGAGGAACCTTCCCCCTTGTCACCCACACGTGATGAGCTTTACAATTATTCCTTATTGAAGCCGAACATGTTCACCCTTAAAATTTAATGTCGAGACACTTGAGGAACCACAGTGGACTTCTTCCCATCACTCCCCACTAGGGACCAATGTGCTTCAGCTGTCCTTGGATTCACCAAGGCAAAGCCCTCATTTGATCACATCCCTAAGAAGAAAAATTGAATTAGATCCAGTCACCTTCAGTCATGCACATGAGAAGTGAGGAAACCAAACATATTTGTCCAAAAAAATCAAAAAATGGTATATCTGCTGTAGCCATTTGCGTGTGCCAGGCCCGCACCTGGATGCTGTGCCAGCTCCCAGCTATGATAGGAATTCTAGCTCACCACTGACATTTCTATGTCCCCTTATGGGGTACAAGACCCTGCACATCATGCTACCCTTGGAAAATCAGCAAAGCGTTGCATTTGGGTTTTTTTTAAGAAATTACACAGCTGTTGTTCACAGAAAGGATATATTTTTAAGCAACTGTTTTCCTTACTATTTCATTATTGGTGTATGCCTAAGTGCATTTGATGTTAGCACTGTTCCACACAGCTTCTACTGGAGGTCTCCATTTGTTGTCACAGCCGCAGGGAAGCCATGGAAACTCACAACTGTGAAAGCCCAGGACATAAAGGATGCAATGGATCTGGTGTTCAAGCTTAATTCAGAAAAGAATTGCTTTCCAAAGACTCTCACTTTTGTTTCTAACGTGTTTGGAAATAACGTTTTTATCATGGAGTTTCACTAAGCATCGTGCTAAACTTCCCACCACATGAAAAACACCTTCTCTGGCAGGAGATGGTGTGACCCTGGTGAGATAAGGTGGCCCTGCTCTCAGAATCACCAACCTTCAAATCCACACCATGTACGCAGCAGGTGAAAATCACCTTAAAAGTGCTATGTCAGGGCTTCCCTGGTGGCGCAGTGGTTGAGAATC